>NC_143043.1:51852446-52082446 GCF_057628025.1 Oncorhynchus mykiss | reverse complement strand
TTGGTAAATCCAAATATCAATCAGTGTAGAGGAAGAGCAGAAGACTCAGGAGCATTATGAAGCATTCAGACAATAGAGACATAGATTGTGTTTGTCTGCCATTCAGAGGGTGAATGGGCCTTTGGGTTTTTCACTCTCATCCCTTTCCCTGTGTGTATCAAAGAACATTCAGCCAACTTGACACAACTTGTGGGAAGCATTGGAGTACTGTGGAACACTTTCGACACATTTCTAGATTCCCCCTTGAAGAACTGAGGCTGTGTACGTAGCCTGTGATATCTGATGTCTTTTAACTAGAGAAATGTGTCTTGTATAAAGGCCAGATCGTTCTTCAAGATGTTCATCATAGATGACCAGCAGGGTCAAATAATAATAATCACAGTGGTTGTAGAGCGTGCAACAGGTCAGCACCTCAGGGGTAAATGTCTGTTGGCCTTTTATAGCCGAGCATTCAGAGGTCGAGACAGCAGGTGTTGTAGAGAATGAGAGCGAGACAGAGAGAGAGAGAGACAGAGAGAGAGAGAGAGACAGAGAGAGAGAGAGACAGAGAGAGAGAAAGAGAGAGAGACAGAGAGAGAGACAGAGAGAGAGAGACAGACACAGAGAGAGAGAGAGAGAGAGAGAGAGATAGGGAGAGAGAGAGAGAGAGAGAGAGAGACAGAGACAGAGACAGAGAGAGAGAGACAGAGAGAGAGACAGAGAGAGAGAGAGAGACAGAGAGAGAGACAGAGAGAGAGAGAGAGAGAGACAGACAGAGACAGAGACAGAGACAGAGAGAGAGAGAGAGATACAGAGAGAGAGAGAGAGAGAGAGAGAGAGAGAGAGAGAGGGAGAGTCAAAAACAGCAAGTCCGGGACAAGGTAGCACGTCCAGTGAACAGGTCAGAGACGTATCCTGGTCTGTGTTGTATAACGGTCCTGTTCAATGTTTTGATTAACGTTTCTGTTCAATGTTTTAAAAGGTTCCCTCAATGCTAAGACAATGAATGTTATAAAGAAAGAGGTAATGTTGAGCTCCTCTCTCTTTCTTTTCCTCTCTCCCTCTCTGTTCTCTCTCTCTTTTCCTCTCTCTTCTCTCTCTCTTTTCCTCTCTCTTCTCTCTCTTCTCTCTCTCCTTTCCTCTCTCTTCTCTCTCTCTTTTCCTCTCTCCCTCTCTGTTCTCTCTCTCTTTTCCTCTCTCTTCTCTCTCTCTTTTCCTCTCTCCCTCTCTCTTCTCTCTCTCTTTTCCTCTCTCTTCTCTCTCTCCTTTCCTCTCTCCCTCTCTGTTCTCTCTCTCTTTTCCTCTCTCTTCTCTCTCTCTTTTCCTCTCTCTTCTCTCTCCTTTCCTCTCTCCCTCTCTGTTCTCTCTCTCTTTTCCTCTCTCTTCTCTCTCTCTTTTCCTCTCTCTTCTCTCTCTCCTTTCCTCTCTCCCTCTCTCTTCTCTCTCTCTTTTCCTCTCTCTTCTCTCTCTCCTTTCCTCTCTCCCTCTCTGTTCTCTCTCTCTTTTCCTCTCTCTTCTCTCTCTCCTTTCCTCTCTCCCTCTCTCTTCTCTCTCTCTTTTCCTCTCTCTTCTCTCTCTCTTTTCCTCTCTCTTCTCTCTCTCCTTTCCTCTCTCCCTCTCTCTTCTCTCCCTCTCTTCTCTCTCTCTTTTCCTCTCTCCCTCTCTTCTCTCTCTCTTTTCCTCTCTCCCTTTCTATTTTCCTCTCTCCCTCTCTCTTTTCTTCTATCCCTCTCCCTCCATCTATCTCTCTGCCCCGGGGGGCTCGTCCCAGTTTATTTGTCCGGTAAGGTTGAGGGCACATGAGGCCGAGGGAACCGGCTCACAGCATTTTCCCTGCCCTTATCACATCAAACCAGAGAGAAGACTTTGTGTGGGTGTGTGTGCGCGTGAGTGCGTACGGATGTCGGAAAAAAGAGAGTGTGTGTGTGTGTGTGTGTGTGTAAGTTGGCACATGCAGGTGTTTGGGCATTGCCAGTGCTAGACAGGAGACCCTCTCAGAAAGTTCAGTTCCTGATCGGTTGACTAACAAAGCATCTAGCAACATTCAGATTACATTACAAGGTACTGCTGATCCATGGCCTTTCACAGACAACAATACTGTACGATGGCTACTCTCAATGACACTGTCCACTATCAATCAAATGTATTTATAAAGCCCTTCTTACATCAGCTGATATCGCAAAGTGCTGTACAGAAACCCAGCCTAAAAACCCCAAACAGCAAGCAATGCAGGTGTAGAAGCACGGTGGCTAGGAAAAACTCCCTAGAAAGGCCAAAACCTAGAGAGGAACCAGGCTATGAGGGGTGGCCAGTCCTCTTCTGGCTGAGCCGGGTGGAGATTATAAACCTAGAGAGGAACCAGGCTATGAGGGGTGGCCAGTCCTCTTCTGGCTGTGCCGGGTGGAGATTATAAACCTAGAGAGGAACCAGGCTATGAGGGGTGGCCAGTCCTCTTCTGGCTGTGCCGGTTGGAGATTATAAACCTAGAGAGGAACCAGGCTATGAGGGGTGGCCAGTCCTCTTCTGGCTGTGCCGGGTGGAGATTATAAACCTAGAGAGGAACCAGGCTATGTGGGGTGGCCAGTCCTCTTCTGGCTGTGCCGGGTGGAGATTATAAACCTAGAGAGGAACCAGGCTATGAGGGGTGGCCAGTCCTCTTCTGGCTGTGCCGGGTGGAGATTATAAACCTAGAGAGGAACCAGGCTATGAGGGGTGGCCAGTCCTCTTCTGGCTGTGCCGGTTGGAGATTATAAACCTAGAGAGGAACCAGGCTATGAGGGGTGGCCAGTCCTCTTCTGGCTGTGCCGGGTGGAGATTATAAACCTAGAGAGGAACCAGGCTATGTGGGGTGGCCAGTCCTCTTCTGGCTGTGCCGGGTGGAGATTATAAACCTAGAGAGGAACCAGGCTATGTGGGGTGGCCAGTCCTCTTCTGGCTGTGCCAGGTGGAGATTATAAACCTAGAGAGGAACCAGGCTATGTGGGGTGGCCAGTCCTCTTCTGGCTGTGCCGGGTGGAGATTATAAACCTAGAGAGGAACCAGGCTATGTGGGGTGGCCAGTCCTCTTCTGGCTGTGCCAGGTGGAGATTATAAACCTAGAGAGGAACCAGGCTATGTGGGGTGGCCAGTCCTCTTCTGGCTGTGCCAGGTGGAGATTATAAGAGTACATGGCCAATATGTTCAAATGTTCATAGATGAGTAGAGAGACCGCAGCAAAGTGTCTTCATGAGTCTCATTAAGGTAAGTAGAGTAGAAGACAGGAGTCAAGTCCAAATCAAGGGGGATAAAGTGACAGGACAGACAGACACACCAGACTGGATAGAGCACAGAGACACCTGTGGGCTGGGTCAGATGCCCAGAGACACCAGGCTGGGTCAGAGCACAGAGACACCAGGCTGGGTCAGAGCCCAGAGACACCAGGCTGGATCAGAGCCCAGAGACACCAGGCTGGGTCAGAGTCCAGAGACACCAGGCTGGGTCAGAGCACAGAGACACCAGGCTGGGTCAGAGCACAGAGACACCAGGCTGGGTCAGAGCACAGAGACACCAGACTGGGTCAGAGCACAGAGACACCAGGCTGGGTCAGAGCACAAAGACACCAGGCTGGGTCAGAGCACAGAGACACCAGGCTGGGTCAGAGCACAGAGACACCAGACTGGGTCAGAGCACAGAGACACCAGGCTGGGTCAGATGCACAGAGACACCAGGCTGGATCAGAGCACAGAGACACCAGGCTGGATCAGAGCCCAGAGACACCAGGCTCGGTCAGATGCCCAGAGAAAACAGGCTGGGTCAGAGCACAGAGACACCAGGCTGGGTCAGAGCACAGAGACACCAGGCTGGATCAGAGCCCAGAGACACCAGGGGGGTCAGAGCACAGAGACACCAGGCTGGGTCAGAGCCCAGAGACACATATAGGGAAGAACACACAGTTCAACAGTTACCTGCTCTGATCAACCTCAATCTGTAACCTCTCTCTCTCTGACACCAAACTGCTCGTATTAGCCTTTCTCTCTCTTTTTCTCTCTCCCTCAGTCTCTCTCTCCCTCTCAATTCAAGGGGCTTTATTGGCATAGGAACCATGTGTTAACATTGCCAAAGCAAGTGAGGTAGATAATATACAAAAGTGAAATAAACCACAAAATGAACAGTAAACATTACACTCACAGAAGTTCCAAAAGAATAAAGACATTACAAATGTCATATTATATATATATAAAGTGTTGTAACAATGTACCAATGGTTAAAGAACACAACGGAAAATAAATGAACATAAATATGGGTTGTATTTACATTGGTGTTTGTTCTTCACTGGTTGACCTTTTCTCGTGGCAACAGGTCACAAATCTTGCTGCTGTGATGGCACACTGTGGAATTTCACCCAGTAGATATGGGAGTTTATCCAAATTGGATTTGTTTTCTAATTCTTTGTGGATCTGTGTAATCTGAGGGAAATGTGTGTCTCTAATATGGTCATACATTTGGCAGGAGGTTAGGAAGTGCAGCTCAGGCTCGACCTCATTTTGGGGGCAGTGTGCACATAGCCTGTCTTCTCTTGAGAGCCATGTCTGTCTACTGCCTATGCTCACTGAGTCTGTACATAGTCAAAGCTTTCCTTAAGTTTGGGTCTTCAGTGTTTTAGTCTCTCTCTCTCTCTCTCTCTCTCAAAGCAATTCAATGGGCTTTCTCTCTCTCTCTCTCTTCAGTGTTTCTCTCTCTCTCTCTCTCTGTTTCTCTCTCTCTCTGTTTCTCTCTCTCTCTGTCTCTCTCGGTTTCTCTCTCTCTCTCTGTTTCTCTCTCTCTCTCTCTCTCTCTCTCTCTCTCTCTCTCTCAGCTGCTCTTATTAGCCTCAGTGTTTTAACCTCTGACCCCCCCTCTCTCTAGCTTTGAGACTAATTAATTCCAGTTTAACTAAGCCAAGGGAGGGAGAGCTGCTCCTGTCCTGTTGGGAGACAAGAGCATGGTGTTATAAAGCTCTCTAGTCACTAGTGTGACACTAAACCTTTAATCTGCTCTCACAGCTCACAACACTATTACATTCAGCAGAGGCTCTTATCCAGAGTCACATACATCGGGGCGGCAGGTAGCCTAGTGGTTAGAGTGTTGGACTAGCAACAGAAAAGTTGCAAGATTGAATCCCCCGAGCTGACAAGGTAAAAATCTGTCGTTCTGCCCCTGAACAAGGCAGTTAACCCACTGTTCCTAGGCCGTCATTGAAAATAACAATGTGTTCTTAACTGACTTGCCTAGTTAAATAAAGGAGCAATTAGGGTGCCTTGCTCAAGGGCACATCTATGGATTTTTCACCTAATCAGCTCGGGGATTTGAACCAGTGACCTTTCGGTTACCGACCCAACAATCAACCGTGAGGCTACCTGCCGACCCGATGTGACTCTGTCACTGTGCTCACGTTCTGATTAGAACTAACGTACCTGAACAGAGACGACTCACACTCACAGTCATTCTGAGTCACAAACTCATGTACGCACACACATACAAACACACACTTTATCATAGCCTACACACTTGCCCCTCCCCCTCCCCTCCCCTCCCCTCCCCTCCCCTATACACACTCAGACACACACACACACACACAGTCTCGTCGTCTCTACATTTAACCAGCAACACGTGTGATTATTATCGCTGCAGAGCCTTCACACAAACTAAACAGTAATGCTCACATTTGACTTTACACAGATGACTGCGATTAGTACTGTTAATTAAACTAGGGCCTGTGTGTGTGTGCGTGTGTGCATGTGTGTGTGTGTGTGTTGTGCATCAGGAGAGATCTGTCCGGCTGGCTGCCCTGAATGGATGGAAGGAAAAACAACTGAGGGGGGGGGGGGGCGTTCTGTTGTTTTTAACCCCGGGTTCCAACATTGATACGCCATCACTATAACTGATGCCCAGCGCTCTATGATACAGCTTACTGGTTTGGTTGAATAGGGTCCTGAACAATCAAAATCATGTTTCCACAATGTTTAGATGAAACCAGATCAAAGAAGAAGACTGTTGCTTCCTACATTGATAAAGGTTTGATCATAAAGCTCCCCACACACTCAGTCTACTAGGTCCCCGCCCACTCAGTCTACTAGGTCCCCGCCCACTCAGTCTACTAGGTCCCCACACACTCAGTCTACTAGGTCCCCACACACTCAGTCTACTAGCTCTCTGTCCACTCAGTCTACTAGGTCCCCACACACTCAGTTTACTAGCTCTCCACACACTCAGTCTACTAGCTCCCCACACACTCAGTCTACTAGGTCCCCGCCCACTCAGTCTACTAGGTCCCCGCCCACTCGGTCTACTAGGTCCCCGCCCACTCGGTCTACTAGGTCCCCGCCGACTCGGTCTACTAGGTCCCCGCCCACTCAGTCTACTAGCTCTCCACCCACTCAGTCTACTAGCTCTCCACCCACTCAGTCTACTAGCTCTCCACCCACTCAGTCTACTAGGTCCCCACACACTCAGTCTACTAGGTCCCCGCCCACTCAGTCTACTAGGTCCCCGCCCACTCGGTCTACTAGGTCCCCGCCCACTCGGTCTACTAGGTCCCCGCCCACTCAGTCTACTAGGTCTCCACCCACTCAGTCTACTAGGTCCCCGCCCACTCGGTCTACTAGGTCCCCGCCCACTCAGTCTACTAGGTCCCCGCCGACTCGGTCTACTAGGTCCCCGCCCACTCGGTCTACTAGGTCCCCGCCCACTCGGTCTACTAGGTCCCCGCCCACTCGGTCTACTAGGTCCCCGCCCACTCGGTCTACTAGGTCCCCGCCCACTCAGTCTACTAGGTCCCCGCCCACTCAGTCTACTAGGTCCCCACCCACTCAGTCTACTAGGTCCTCACCCACTCAGTCTACTAGGTCCTCACCCACTCAGTCTACTAGGTCCCCACCCACTCAGTCTACTAGGTCCCCGCCCACTCAGTCTACTAGGTCCCCACCGACTCAGTCTACTAGGTCCCCACCCACTCAGTCTACTAGGTCTCCACCCACTCAGTCTACTAGCTCTCCACCCACTCAGTCTACTAGCTCTCCACCCACTCAGTCTACTAGGTCTCCACCCACTCAGTCTACTAGCTCTCCACCCAGTCAGTCTACTAGCTCTCCACCCACTCAGTCTACTAGCTCTCCACCAACTCAGTATACTAGCTCTACACCCACTCAGTCTACTAGCTCTCCACCCACTCAGTCTACTAGCTCTCCACCCACTCAGTCTACTAGCTCTCCACCCACTCAGTCTACTAGCTCTACACCCACTCAGTCTACTAGCTCTACACCCACTCAGTCTACTAGCTCTCCACCCACTCAGTCTACTAGCTCTCCACCCACTCAGTCTACTAGGTCCCCGCCCACTCAGTCTACTAGGTCCCCGCCCACTCAGTCTACTAGCTCTACACCCACTCAGTCTACTAGCTCTACACCCACTCAGTCTACTAGCTCTCCACCCACTCAGTCTACTAGCTCTCCACCCAGTCAGTCTACTAGCTCTCCACCCACTCAGTCTACTAGCTCTCCACCCACTCAGTCTACTAGGTCCCTGCCCACTCAGCTCCCCGCCCACTCAGTCTACTAGGTCCCCGCCCACTCAGTCTACTAGCTCTCCACCTACTCAGTCTACTAGGTCCCCGCCCACTCAGTCTACTAGCTCTCCACCCACTCAGTCTACTAGGTCCCCGCCCACTCAGTCTACTAGCTCTCCACCCACTCAGTCTACTAGGTCCCCGCCCACTCAGTCTACTAGCTCTCCACCCACTCAGTCTACTAGGTCCCCGCCCACTCAGTCTACTAGCTCCCCGTCCACGTCCACTCAGTCGAGTAGGTCTCTGCCCACTCAGTCTACTAGGTCCCCACCCACTCAGTCTACTAGGTCCCCGCCCACTCAGTCTACTAGCTCTCCACCCACTCAGTCTACTAGGTCCCCGCCCACTCAGTCTACTAGCTCCCCGCCCACTCAGTCTACTAGGTCCCCGTCCACGTCCACTCAGTCGAGTAGGTCTCTGCCCACTCAGTCTACTAGGTCCCCGTCCACGTCCACTCAGTCGAGTAGGTCTCTGCCCACTCAGTCTACTAGGTCCCCGTCCACGTCCACTCAGTTTAGTAGGTCTCTGCCCACTCAGTCTAGTAGGTCTCTGCCCACTCAGTCTAGTAGGTCTCTGCCCACTCAGTCTAGTAGGTCTCTGCCCACTCAGTCTAGTAGGTCTCTGCCCACTCAGTCGAGTAGGTCTCTGCCCACTCAGTCTACTAGGTCCCCGTCCACGTCCACTCAGTTTAGTAGGTCTCTGCCCACTCAGTCTAGTAGGTCTCTGCCCACTCAGTCTAGTAGGTCTCTGCCCACTCAGTCTAGTAGGTCTCTGCCCACTCAGTCTAGTAGGTCTCTGCCCACTCAGTCTACTAGGTCCCCGTCCACGTCCACTCAGTCGAGTAGGTCTCTGCCCACTCAGTCTACTAGGTCCCCGTCCACGTCCACTCAGTCGAGTAGGTCTCTGCCCACTCAGTCTACTAGGTCCCCGTCCACGTCCACTCAGTCGAGTAGGTCTCTGCCCACTCAGTCTACTAGGTCCCCGTCCACGTCCACTCAGTTTAGTAGGTCTCTGCCCACTCAGTCTAGTAGGTCTCTGCCCACTCAGTCTAGTAGGTCTCTGCCCACTCAGTCTAGTAGGTCTCTGCCCACTCAGTCTAGTAGGTCTCTGCCCACTCAGTCTACTAGGTCCCCGTCCACGTCCACTCAGTCGAGTAGGTCTCTGCCCACTCAGTCTACTAGGTCCCCGTCCACGTCCACTCAGTCGAGTAGGTCTCTGCCCACTCAGTCTACTAGGTCCCCGTCCACGTCCACTCAGTCGAGTAGGTCTCTGCCCACTCAGTCTACTAGGTCCCCGTCCACGTCCACTCAGTTTAGTAGGTCTCTGCCCACTCAGTCTAGTAGGTCTCTGCCCACTCAGTCTAGTAGGTCTCTGCCCACTCAGTCTAGTAGGTCTCTGCCCACTCAGTCTAGTAGGTCTCTGCCCACTCAGTCTACTAGGTCCCCGTCCACGTCCACTCAGTCGAGTAGGTCTCTGCCCACTCAGTCTACTAGGTCCCCGTCCACGTCCACTCAGTCGAGTAGGTCTCTGCCCACTCAGTCTACTAGGTCCCCGTCCACGTCCACTCAGTCGAGTAGGTCTCTGCCCACTCAGTCTACTAGGTCCCCGTCCACGTCCACTCAGTTTAGTAGGTCTCTGCCCACTCAGTCTAGTAGGTCTCTGCCCACTCAGTCTAGTAGGTCTCTGCCCACTCAGTCTAGTAGGTCTCTGCCCACTCAGTCTAGTAGGTCTCTGCCCACTCAGTCTATAAAATACATTTATTGCAAATGTTAAGCATTTTTATCAGGAAAACATATAATGGGTGATGTTTAAGTTGCTCAAAAGGCAATTTTACATGGAAATCAGAATGACTGTTCTGGATCTTAAGGAATAACTGCATGGTGAGAGAACCTGATATAATGGGTAGAACAGGTACCCACTAAACACATGCAGGGCGAATGCATCAGGCTACTAGAGCTGCTCTTTTACAGTTCAACTTGGACGAGGACACCAGGATTATGGGGGATAAACAGGTGAAGGCCAGGCTGAGAGATGAGAGAAGTAACATGGTGTCCCTATTGGTAACACTCTCTCTCTCTGTCTGTCTGTCTCTGTCTCTCTCTCTCTCTATCCCTTTCTCTCTCTGTCTCTCTGACTCTCTGTCTCTCTCTCTCTCTATATATCCCTTGCTCTCTCTCTCTCTCTCTCTCTCTCTCTCTAGCCCTTGCTCTCTCTCTCTAGCCCTTGCTCTCTCTCTCTCTCTCTCTCTAGCCCTTGCTCTCTCTCTCTCTCTCGCTCTCTCTCTGTAGTAAAGATCCATGAATAGCTCTGTCTTCTCATAGTCTTATTAACTGCCAGAGTGACGACAACAGAGTACCGTTTCAGTCAACCCATTAAGAAACAGTCGACAGCAGCACATTCAGTAGGGACCACGCCCTTCTGCTTACACGCCTCTTTAGAAATGACACATTTGGTAACACTTAATGCAAAGTGCCTTGATGGGGTTTAAAATGTCCCTTCCAATCTAAGGAGATTATATTTGATGCATTGAGTGTGTGTGTGTGTGTGTGTGTGTGTGTGTGTGTGTGTGTGTGTGGTGGTGGTGGGGGGGGGGGGGGTTGACTGTTACGGGTTGCTGTGGTTCCATCAGGTGGAATTTAACATGACTTTGTTGACTGAGGCTGTTCTGACATTATCACACATTGTTTTATGTATCTAGTGATTCCCTCACTGCCAGCGTTTTAAAAAGGCACATGTGTCCAATCACGACAGTGGCCCTCCGTCACTGATCCCAAGTCAGCCCGAGCCTAAACCATGATATTAACTGCGCTGTTAGCAGATAGATACGGACTGGTCCAAGGTCAGGGGGAGTATCTTTCATCAAAAGATTTAAGGAAATCAATGCTCCCCTTAACTCCCCAATTAGTGGAACATTCCATTTCCTGTTTGGACTCCATGCACTTCTAACATATAATGTAATTTGGGACAAGAGAGGCAGTATACAGGTGGGTGGCAGCATTAGTGGTAGGTTAACTATTGACATGCTATATTATGCTACGTTACTTCATAGGTAAACCTGCCCCTTATTACAGCTGTAGACCTGCCCCTTATTACAGCTGTAGACCTGACCCTTATTACAGCTGTAGACCTGCCCCTTATTACAGCTGTACACCTGCCCCTTATTACAGCTGTAGACCTGCCCCTTATAGACCTGCCCCTTATTACAGCTATAGACCTGCCCCTTATAGACCTGCCCCTTATTACAGCTGTAGACCTGCCCCTATTACAGCTGTAGACCTGCCCCTTATTACAGCTATAGACCTGCCCCTTATAGACCTGCCCCTTATTACAGCTGTAGACCTGCCCCTTATTACAGCTGTAGACCTGACCCTTATTACAGCTGTAGACCTGCCCCTTATTACAGCTGTACACCTGCCCCTTATTACAGCTGTAGACCTGCCCCTTATAGACCTGCCCCTTATTACAGCTATAGACCTGCCCCTTATAGACCTGCCCCTTATTACAGCTATAGACCTGCCCCTTATTACAGCTGTAGACCTGCCCCTTATTACAGCTGTAGACCTGCCCCTTATAGACCTGCCCCTTATTACAGCTATAGACCTGCCCCTTATAGACCTGCCCCTTATTACAGCTATAGACCTGCCCCTTATAGACCTGCCCCTTATTACAGCTGTAGACCTGCCCTTTATTACAGCTGTAGACCTGCCCCCTATTACAGCTGTAGACCTGCCCTTATTACAGCTATAGACCTGCCCCTTATAGACCTGCCCCTTATTACAGCTGTACACCTGCCCCTTATTACAGCTGTAGACCTGCCCCTTATAGACCTGCCCCTTATTACAGCTATAGACCTGCCCCTTATAGACCTGCCACTTATTACAGCTATAGACCTGCCCCTTATTACAGCTGTAGACCTGCCCCTTATAGACCTGCCCCTTATTACAGCTATAGACCTGCCCCTTATAGACCTGCCCCTTATTACAGCTATAGACCTGCCCCTTATAGACCTGCCCCTTATTACAGCTGTAGACCTGCCCCTTATTACAGCTGTAGACCTGCCCCCTATTACAGCTGTAGACCTGCCCTTATTACAGCTATAGACCTGCCCCTTATAGAACTGCCCCTTATTACAGCTGTACACCTGCCCCTTATTACAGCTGTAGACCTGCCCCTTATTACAGCTGTAGACCTGCCCCTTATTACAGCTGTAGACCTGCCCCTTATTATAGCTGCAGACCTGCCCCTTATTACAGCTATAGACCTGCCCCTTATTACAGCTGTAGACCTGCCCCTTATTACAGCTGTAGACCTGCCCCTTATAGACCTGCCCGTTATTACAGCTGTAGACCTGCCCCTATTACAGCTGTAGACCTGCCCCTTATTACAGCTGTAGACCTGCCCCTTATTACAGCTGTACACCTGCCCCTTATTACAGCCTTAGACCTGCCCCTGTTACAGCTGTAGACCTGCCCCTTATTACAGCTGTAGATCTGCCCCTTATTACAGCTGCAGACCTGCCCCTTATTACAGCTATAGACCTGCCCCTTATTACAGCTGTAGACCTGCCCCTTATTACAGCTGTAGACCTGCCCCTTATAGACCTGCCCCTTATTACAGCTGTAGACCTGCCCCTTATTACAGCTGTAGACCTGCCCCTTATTACAGCTGTAGACCTGCCCCTTATTACAGCTGTAGACCTGCCCCTTATTACAGCTGTACACCCGCCCCTTATTACAGCCTTAGACCTGCCCCTATTACAGCTGTAGACCTGCCCCTTATTACAGCTATAGACCTGCCCCTTATAGACCTGCCCCTTATTACAGCTATAGACCTGCCCCTTATTACAGCTGTAGACCTGCCCCTTATTACAGCTGTAGACCTGCCCCTTATAGACCTGCCCCTTATTACAGCTGTAGACCTGCCCTTATAGACCTGCCCCTTATTACAGCTGTAGACCTGCCCCTTATAGACCTGCCCCTTATTACAGCTGTAGACCTGCCCCTTATAGACCTGCCCCTTATTACAGCTGTAGACCTGCCCCTTATAGACCTGCCCCTTATTACAGCTGTAGACCTGCCCCTTATAGACCTGCCTCTTATTACAGCTGTAGACCTGCCCCTTATAGACCTGCCCCTTATTACAGCTGTAGACCTGCCCCTTATAGACCTGCCCCTTATTACAGCTGTAGACCTGCCCCTTATAGACCTGTCCCTTATAGACCTGCCCCTTATAGACCTGCCCCTTATTACAGCTGCTTTGAAAATACTATTTCACTTCACATTAAGTCCAAAAGGGCTCCAGTCTATCTTTCCCCATAGCAAGTCTGCCTACGTGTGTTTATGTGTGTGTGTGTGTGTATGTGTTTGCGTGTGTGTGTGTGTGTGCATGTGTGTGCGTGTGTGTGTTCGTGTGTGTGTTTGCGCACGTGTGTGTGCGCGAGTGTGTGTGTGCACGTGTGCACGTGTGTGTGTGTGTGTGTGTGTGCGTGTGTGTGTGGTGACTTGGGAGTTGTAAATCAAACACTAGGCTTCCACTCAACCTATAAATCTAAACTTATAACAACACAATGCATGAACCACTAATATGTCTGATGTCAGGACAGAGAAGTGACTTGGGTTGATATACCTGTAGTGGAAAACATTAGTTCTTCCTGGTTCCACATCTACACCAGTCCCTGAGGGCGGCAGTATCCTGGTTCTAAATCTACACCAGTCCCTGAGGGCGGCAGTATCCTGGTTCTAAATCTACACCAGTCCCTGAGGGCAGCAGTATCCTGGTTCTAAATCTACACCAGTCCCTGAGGGCAGCAGTGTCCTGGTTCTAAATCTACACCAGTCCCTGAGGGCAGCAGTATCCTGGTTCTAAATCTACACCAGTCCCTGAGGGCAGCAGTGTCCTGGTTCTAAATCTACACCACTCCCTGAGGGCGGCAGTATCCTGGTTCCACATCTACACCAGTCCCTGAGGGCGGCAGTATCCTGGTTCTAAATCTACACCAGTCCCTGAGGGCAGCAGTATCCTGGTTCTAAATCTACACCAGTCCCTGAGGGCAGCAGTATCCTGGTTCTAAATCTACACCAGTCCCTGAGGGCAGCAGTATCCTGGTTCTAAATCTACACCAGTCCCTGAGGGCGACAGTATCCTGGTTCTAAATCTACACCAGTCCCTGAGGGCATCAGTATCCTGGTTCTAAATCTACACCAGTCCCTGAGGGCGACACTATCCTGGTTGAAGAAACAGACTTAGCAACACAATTATGTGTCAGAGAGCAATGAAAACCAGGAAGGATTTTGCCAGCCTTCTAGAAATGGGGGTTTGCACCCCTGCAGTAGATTCTTTGCGTTTACACAGGCAACCCAATTCTGATATTTTGCCCGAATTGGCAAACGATCTGATCTGATTGGTCGAAATACCTATTAGTGGCAAAATATCAGAATTGGGCTCTCTTTGAAAGCACAGCCATAGACAGACACCATCTGTTAGTGACAGGCTGGCCATTGTTAGTGACAGGCTGGCCCTTGTAAGAAGACCCTCTCTCTGACTCCTGTTCCTCATGTTAGATGGCAATCAATCTCCCTGGTTTGAATGAAACATCAATTCCAATGCTTTAAGAGGCCTCATTCTGTAAGAAAAGATTTGTGATTTCAGTTTGTCTTCATGATGACATTCATTTACATGTCATATCGTGTCTGTGAAAATTATGTGTGTGTGTGTGTGTGTGTGTATGTGTATGTCGATCTGTCTATGTGTGTGTGTGTGTGTGTGTGTGTGTGTGTGTGAGTGTCTACGAATTTGTGTGTGTGTGTCTTTGTGTGTCTGCGGGATAGTCTGTGGTGGGCGTCTGTATTGTTTCAGATTGACCTCTGACCTCTGTGGCTGTTTATCACTGATCCCCCCCCGCTTTTGGTCAGAAGGCGTCTATTACGCTGACAGGCCTCCGGTCACACACACACACACGCACTGGGGACAAAGGTCAAAGGTTGGCTAGGCTGAGTGGCGATGCAGCTGCCGTGACCAATGGCATTGGAGAAAGGTCATGTGATTGAGCGTCTGGAGCAGCTGGTTCCACACGGTCATTACATGCAAACCTCAGTGGTTATGTTGCGTTGCGCGAGCAAAATAAATGTACGCATATAGGGCACGTTATACAATCATTTCTCCCACACCGCTGGACCGAGCGTCTGTGTAGCCGAGAGTTAAAATATAACTTGGTTCTATTTGAGACACTCCACGCGCTGTAAGTCCCCTCTCCTTATTGGACACACCAAGACAGTCGTGAAGAGGGCACGACAACACCGTTTCCCCATCAGGAGACTGGAAAGATTTGGCAATGGGTCCCCAGATCCTCAAAAAAGTTATACAGCTGCACCATCGAGAGCATCCTGACCGGTTGCATCACCGCCTGGTATGGCAACTGCTCAGCATCTGACCGTAAGGCGCTACAGAGGGTAGTGCGTACGGTCCAGTACATCACTGGGGCCAAGTTTCCTGCCATCCAGGACGTATATTCTAAGGGGTATCAGAGGAAGGCCCAAAAAATCTTCAAAGACTCCAGTCACCCAAGTCATAGACTGTTCTCTCTGCTACCGCACGGCAAGCGATACCGGAGCACCAAGTCTAGGTCCAAAAGTCTCCTCAACAGCTTCTACCCACAAGCCATAAGACATAAGACCCCCCCCCGCTCCATTTGTTTTGTATACTGCTGCTACTCGCTGTTTATTATCTATGTATAGTCATTGACTCTGTACCTGTACTCCCTGTATATAGCCTCCACATTGACTCTGTACCGGTACCCCCTGTATATAGCCTCCACATTGACTCTGTACCTGTACTCCCTGTATATAGTAGCCTCCACATTGACTCTGTACCGGTACCCCCTGTATATACCTCCACATTGACTCTGTACCGGTACCCCCTGTATATAGCCTCCACATTGACTCTGTACCGGTACCCCCTGTATATACCTCCACATTGACTCTGTACCGGTACACCCTGTATATAGCCTCCACATTGACTCTGTACCGGTACCCCCTGTATATACCTCCACATTGACTCTGTACCGGTACCCCCTGTATATAGCCTCCACATTGACTCTGTACCTGTACCCCCTGTATACAGCCTCCACATTGACTCTGTACCGTAACACCCTGTATATAGCCTCCACATTGACTCTGTACCGGTACCCCCTGTATATAGCCTCCACATTGACTCTGTACCGTAATACCCTGTATATAGCCTCCACATTGACTCTGTACCGGTACTCCCTGTATATACCTCCACATTGACTCGGTACCGGTACCCCCTGTATATAGCCTCCACATTGACTCTGTACCGGTACCCCCTGTATATAGCCTCCACATTGACTCTGTACCGGTACCCCCTGTATATAGCCTCCACATTGACTCTGTACCGGTACCCCCTGTATATAGCCTCCACATTGACTCTGTACCGGTACCCCCTGTATATAGCCTCCACATTGACTCTGTACCGGTACCCCCTGTATATAGCCTCCACATTGACTCTGTACCGGTACACCCTGTATATAGCCTCCACATTGACTCTGTACCGGTACCCCCTGTATATAGCCTCCACATTGACTCTGTACCTGTACTCCCTGTATATAGTAGCCTCCACATTGACTCTGTACCGGTACCCCCTGTATATACCTCCACATTGACTCTGTACCGGTACCCCCTGTATATACCTCCACATTGACTCTGTACCGGTACCCCCTGTATATAGCCTCCACATTGACTCTGTACCGGTACACCCTGTATATAGCCTCCACATTGACTCTGTACCGGTACCCCCTGTATATACCTCCACATTGACTCTGTACCGGTACCCCCTGTATATAGCCTCCACATTGACTCTGTACCTGTACCCCCTGTATACAGCCTCCACATTGACTCTGTACCGTAACACCCTGTATATAGCCTCCACATTGACTCTGTACCAGTACCCCCTGTATATAGCCTCCACATTGACTCTGTACCGTAATACCCTGTATATAGCCTCCACATTGACTCTGTACCGGTACTCCCTGTATATACCTCCACATTGACTCTGTACCGGTACCCCCTGTATATAGCCTCCACATTGACTCTGTACCGGTACCCCCTGTATATAGCCTCCACATTGACTCTGTACCGGTACCCCCTGTATATAGCCTCCACATTGACTCTGTACCGGTACCCCCTGTATATAGCCTCCACATTGACTCTGTACCGGTACCCCCTGTATATAGCCTCCACATTGACTCTGTACCGGTACCCCTTGTATATAGCCTCCACATTGACTCTGTACCGGTACACCCTGTATATAGCCTCCACATTGACTCTGTACCGGTCTCCCCTGTATATAGCCTCCACATTGACTCTGTAACGGTACCCCTGTATATAGCCTCCACATTGACTCTGTACCGGTACCCCCTGTATATAGCCTCCACATTGACTCTGTACCGGTATCCCCTGTATATAGCCTCCACATTGACTCTGTACCGGTACCCCCTGTATATAGCCTCCACATTGACTCTGTACCGGTACACCCTGTATATAGCCTCCACATTGACTCTGTACCGGTACCCCCTGTATATAGCCTCCACATTGACTCTGTACCGTAATACCCTGTATATAGCCTCCACATTGACTCGGTACCGGTACCCCCTGTATATAGCCTCCACATTGACTCTGTACCGTAATACCCTGTATATAGCCTCCACATTGACTCTGTACCTGTACCCCCTGTATATAGCCTCCACATTGACTCTGTACCGTAATACCCTGTATATAGCCTCCACATTGACTCTGTACCATAATACCCTGTATATAGCCTCCACATTGACTCTGTACCGTAATACCCTGTATATAGCCTCCACATTGACTCTGTACCGGTACACCCTGTATATAGCCTCCACATTGACTCTGTACCGGTACCCCCTGTATATAGCCTCCACATTGACTCTGTACCGTAATACCCTGTATATAGCCTCCACATTGACTCGGTACCGGTACCCCCTGTATATAGCCTCCACATTGACTCTGTACCGTAATACCCTGTATATAGCCTCCACATTGACTCTGTACCTGTACCCCCTGTATATAGCCTCCACATTGACTCTGTACCGTAATACCCTGTATATAGCCTCCACATTGACTCTGTACCATAATACCCTGTATATAGCCTCCACATTGACTCTGTACCTGTACCCCCTGTATATAGCCTCCACATTGACTCTGTACCGTAATACCCTGTATATAGCCTCCACATTGACTCTGTACCGTAATACCCTGTATATAGCCTCGCTATTGTTATTTTATTGTGGAACTTTATTTATTTTGAAATGTTTTACTTTAGTTTATTTAGTAAATATTTTCTTAACTCTATCTTAAAACTATATTGTTGGTTAAGGGCTTGTAAGTAGGAAGATTAATTAAAAACTAACTTGGTTTCCCGACTATCTGTGGATTAATCATCAGAGTAGAGATTTTGTATGACTCAAAATTCTACAAGGAACCAGCTGAAAAGAGCACTTATTGGATACCAGGAAGATACAAACCCACATGGATGCTTAAAAAGTCAAATGAGGAGAGATTAATTGAAGATAACGAACATAAAAACTAACTAGGTTTCCTGTTTTATCTGTGGATTAATAGTTGGAGAAAAGATTTTCAAGGAACCAGCTGAAAAGAGGACTCCCGTATATGCATGTCAGGTACACTAACAACCCAACGTTCAACTCCCAGGACAAACTAGCTAGCAACAGCTAGCTGGCTAAATGACCATGAATCTTTCATGTGTGTTTCAACCTGCCCCAAAATCAATATAGTTGGTTGGGATATTTCAACCTGTGTGTCATGATCGTCTGGTGTGGATGGACAAAAATCAACACTCACGTTGCCAGTGTAGTCAGCAAGACAAATTGTCCTGCTGCATGGCCTATCAGGCGTCGATGGAGGCTCTCAGTATTCAGATTGATTGGTTATAACGATTCTGAATATTCCCACCTAGCCTACTGGCCAATCAACACTCTCCTTTCTGTGTTAGCCTGTTGTGTTTATGTTCACCTCTATGTGGAACAGTCAGTGTCTTAATCTGTGTGTTTATGTGCGTTTATGTGGGACAGTCAGTGTCTTAATCTGTGTGTTTATGTGCGTTTATGTGGGACAGTCAGTGTCTTAATCTGTGTGTTTATGTGCGTTTATGTGGGACAGTCAGTGTCTTAATCTGTGTGTTTATGTGCGTTTATGTGGGACAGTCAGTGTCTTAATCTGTGTGTTTATGTGCGTTTATGTGGGACAGTCAGTGTGTTAGCCTGTTGTGTGTGTTTATGTGTGTTTATGTGTGTCTATGTGGGACAGTCAGTGTGTTAGCCTGTTGTGTGTGTTTATGTGTGTCTATGTGGGACAGTCAGTGTGTTAGCCTGTTGTGTGTGTTTATGTGTGTTTATGTGTGTCTATGTGGGACAGTCAGTGTGTTAGCCTGTTGTGTGTGTTTATGTGTGTTTATGTGTGTCTATGTGGGACTTTCAGTGTGTTACAGAGTAGGGTTGGGATGGGACGATATATGCTAATATGGAGTATCAACCACATGACATTGACGACATATGGTTGAGATATTGTGTGATGTGCAAGACGATATCGTAGTAGTTTTATCAGCTAGGCTGTATCAATATAAAGTCTAAAGTAATTAACTAGGCCTTATTTTTCTCCATAAGAGTATTTGTTTATTCATGAGAAGATCTGGTAATATCATAACTAAGCACAAAAATATAGCAGAATTATTTAATCATGAGAAAAACGGTAATATTAGAGATGGAGAGCCCTGTGAATGCTCTCTTCAGAGGCATGCATGTCTATTGCTCTGACTCTCCAGTGTGTGTGTGTGTGTGTGTGTGTGTGTGTGCGTGCGTGTGTGTGCCCCCAGTGCTTAGGGCTGGTATGGACAGAGGGCAGAGGTTATGATAGAGGGGCTCAGTGTTGAAACCAACTGTGAAAACAAAAGTCTCTGTCAGCCTAATATACACAGAAAGACACTGGGAGAGACATAATGACGGGTTACACACACACACACACACACACACGCACGCACGCACACACACACACACACACGCACACACACACACACACGCACGCACGCACACACACGCACACACACACACGCACACACACACACGCACACACACATGCGCAAGCACGCACACAGACAGACGGACGGACGGACGGACGGACGGACGGACGGACGGACGGACAGACAGACAGACAGACAGACAGACAGACAGACAGACAGACAGACAGAGCACACACCATATGCTGCTGCCACTCAGTACTTCAATCTACGCTTATTATTACTCCTATTATTATCATCATGGCTGAACACTTTACCTTCACGTAGATACAGTGGGAAGACAGAAGTACGTGAACCCGGATTGTCTGGTTTGTTTGTTGTTGTGACTTAGATGAAGATCAGATCACATTTGATGAACAATTTATGCAGAAATACAGCTAATTCCAAAGGCATCACGTACTTTATCTTGCCACTGTACACTCCATGACCAACAGTATGTGGACATCTGCTCGTCCAACATTTCACTCCAAAACAATGGGGATTAATATGGAGTTGACCTTTGCTGCTATAACAGCCTCTACTCTTCTGGGAAGGCTTTCCACTAGATGTTGGAACATTGCTGCTATAACAGCCTCCACTCTTCTGGGAAGGCTTTCCACTAGATGTTGGAACATTGCTGCTATAACAGCCTCCACTCTTCTGGGAAGGCTTTCCACTAGATGTTGGAACATTGCTGCTATAACAGCCTCCACTCTGATAGGAAGGCTTTCCACTAGATGTTGGAACATTGCTGCTATAACAGCCTCCACTCTTCTGGGAAGGCTTTCTACTAGATGTTGGAACATTGCTGCTATAACAGCCTCCACTCTTCTGGGAAGGCTTTCTACTAGATGTTGGAACATTGCTGCTATAACAGCCTCCACTCTTCTGGGAAGGCTTTCTACTATATGTTGGAACATTGCTGCTATAAGAGCCTCCACTCTTCTGGGAAGGCTTTCTACTAGATGATGGAACATTGCTGCGGGGATTTGCTTCCATTCGTGAGTATTAGTGAGGTCGGGCACTGATGTTGGGTGATTAGGCCTGGCTCACAGTCGGTTTTCTAATTCATCCCAAAGGTGTTCGTACGATGAGGTTGAAGTCAGGGATCTGTGCAGGTCAGTCAAGGTCTTTCACATCGATCTCCACAAACCATTTTTGTTTGGACCTCACTTTGTGCACGGGGGGGCGTTGTCATGCTAAAACAGCAAAGGTAGAGTTCTCCTGGTATCCGCCAAACCCAGATTTGTCCGTCAGACTGCCAGAAACTTGATTCATCACTCCAGAGAATGCGTTTCCACTGCTCCAGAGTCCAATGACGGTGAGCTTTACACCAGCCGACGCTTGATGCTCCTAGACATTTCCACTTCACAATACCAGCACTTACAGTTGACCGGGGCAGAAATTTTATGAACTGACTTGTTGGAAAGGTGGCATCCTATGACGGTGCCACATTGAAAGTCACCGAGCTCTTCAGTAAGGCCGTTCCACTGCCAATATTTGTCTACAAAGATTGCAGGGCTGTGTGCTTAATTTTTCACACCTGTCAGCAACGGATATATAGCTCCACATTGATCTGGTACTGGTACTCCCTGTATATAGCTCCATATTGATCTGGTACTCCCTGTATATAGCTCCACATTGATCTGGTACTGGTACTCCCTGTATATAGCTCCACATTGATCTGGTACTTCCTGTATATAGCTCCATATTGATCTGGTACTTTCTGTATATAGCTCCATATTGATCTGGTACTCCCTGTACATAGCTCCACATTGATCTGGTACTCCCTGTATATAGCTCCACATTGATCTGGTACTGGTACTCTCTGTATATAGCTCCACATTGATCTGGTACTGGTACTCCCTGTATATAGCTCCATATTGATCTGGTACTTCCTGTATATAACTCCATATTGATCTGGTACTTCCTGTATATAGCTCCTCATTGATCTGGTACTCCCTGTATATAGCTCCACATTGATCTGGTACTTCCTGTATATAGCTCCATATTGATCTGGTACTTCCTGTATATAGCTCCATATTGATCTGGTACTTTCTGTATAAAGCTCCATATTGATCTGGTACTTCCTGTATATAGCTCCATATTGATCTGGTACTTCCTGTATATAGCTCCACATTGATCTGGTACTGGTACTTCCTGTATATAGCTCCATACTGATCTGGTACTTCCTGTATATAGCTCTATATTGATCTGGTACTTCCTGTATTTAGCTCCATATTGATCTGGTAATAATCTGGTACTTCCTGTATATTGCTCCACATTGATCTGGTATTTCCTGTATATTGCTCCATTTTGATCTGGTACTTCCTGTTTATAGCTCCATATTGATCTGGTACTTCCTGTATATAGCTCCATATTGATCTGGTACTTCCTGTATATAGCTCCACATTGATCTGGTACTTCCTGTATATTGCTCCATATTGATCTGGTACTTCCTGTTTATAGCTCCATATTGATCTGGTACTTCCTGTATATTGCTCCATATTGATCTGGTACTTCCTGTTTATAGCTCCATATTGATCTGGTACTTCCTGTATATAGCTCCATATTGATCTGGTACTCCCTGTATATAGCTCCACATTGATCTGGTACTGGTACTCCCTGTTTATAGCACCACATTGATCTGGTACTGGTACTCCCTGTATATAGCTCCACATTGATCTGGTACTGGTACTCCCTGTATATAGCTCCACATTGATCTGGTACTGGTACTCCCTGTATATAGCTCCACATTGATCTGGTACTGGTACTCCCTGTATATAGCTCCACATTGATCTGGTACTGGTACTCCCTGTATATAGCTCCATATTGATCTGGTACTTCCTGTATATAGCTCCATATTGATCTGGTACTTCCTGTATATAGCTCCATATTGATCTGGTACTTCCTGTATATATCTCCATATTGATCTGGTACTTCCTGTATATAGCTCCACATTGATCTGGTACTTCCTGTATAGAGCTCCATATTGATCTGGTACTTCCTGTATATAGCTCCATATTGATCTGGTACTTCCTGTATATAGCTCCATATTGATCTGGTACTTCCTGTATATATCTCCATATTGATCTGGTACTTCCTGTATATAGCTCCACATTGATCTGTTACTTCCTGTATATATCCCCATTCTTGTGTATTGTATTCCTTTTGTGCCACTATTTTTAACTGCATCGTTGGGAACGGCTCGTAAGAAAGCATTTCAGTCTACACCCGGCTGTATTCGGAGCATGTGAGGCTGGCTTATCTAAAATATGAGTATAAAATGTTCAACATGTCCTTCAAATCTGTCTCCTTCTCAGGCATCTACATTCTGTGTCTGCTAGTCGAATTGCTTTCACTGACTGCGGCTCTCTTCACTAAACACACATAACATGTTGGAGGTGAGCTTCATATTCAATGAAAGGACTCAATCAAGCAAACTGATGATTTTTACAAGGCTGTTCCTGTCTGGAACAATAGGAAGTCACATTGCTTTCACTCCAACCCTCTCAATCACTTTCACACTCTCTGTCTTTCTCTCTTATCGTTCCCTTTCTCTCCTGTCTTTGTCTGTTCAGGGAATCTGCCTTCAGACCCAGAGAGAAACAGAGAGAGAGAGAGAGAGAGCAACAGAGAGAGAGAGAGAGAAACAGAGAGAGAGAGAGAAACATTCCCCTGGGGAGTCCTCAACCCAACACTGTCACCAACCAAGGAGGGCCTACAGCAGCACCTAGATCTTATGCACAGATTCTGTCAGGCCTGGGCCCTGACAGTAAATCTCAGTAAGACCAAAATAATGGTGTTCCAAAAAAGGTCCAGTCACCAGGACCACAAATACAAATTCCATCTGGACACTGTTGCCCTAGAGCATATATATACATATCTTGGCCTAAACATCAGCGCCACAGGTAACTTCCACAAAGCTGTGAACGATCTGAGAGACAAGGCAAGAAGGGCATTCTATGCCATCAAAAGGAACATACATTTCAACATACCAATTAGGATCTGGCTAAAAATACTTGAATCAGTCATAGAGCCCACTGCCCTTTATGGTTGTGAGGTCTGGGGTCCGCTCACCTACCAAGACTTCACAAAATGGGACAAACACCAAATTGAGACTCTGCACGCAGAATTCTGCAAAAATATCCTCCGTGTACAACGTAGAACACCAAATAATGCATGCAGAGCAGAATTAGGCCGATACCCACTAATTATCAAAATCCAGAAAAGAGCCGTTAAATTCTATAACCACCTAAAAGGAAGCGATTCCCAAACCTTCCATAACAAAGCCATCGCCTCCAGAGAGATGAACCTGGAGATGAACCTGGAAAAGAGTCCCCTAAGCAAGCTGGTCCTGGGGCTCTGTTCACAAACACAAACACACCCTACAGAGCCCCAGGACAACAGCACAATTAGACCCAACCAAATCATGAGAAAACAAAAAGATAATTACTTGACACATTGGAAAGAATTAACAAAAAAACAGAGCAAACTAGAATGCTATTTGGCCCTACACAGAGAGTACACAGCAGCAGAATACCTGACCACTGTGACTGACCCAAAATTAAGGAAAGCTTTGACTATGTACAGACTCAGTGAGCATAGCCTTGCTATTGAGAAAGGCCGCCGTAGGCAGACATGGCTCTCAAGAGAAGACAGGTTATGTGCTCACTGCCCACAAAATGAGGTGGAAACTGAGCTGCACTTCCTAACCTCCTGCCCAATGTATGACCATATTAGAGAGACATATTTCCCTCAGATTACACAGATCCACAAAGAATTCGAAAACAAATCCAATTTTGAAAAACTCCCATATCTACTGGGTGAAATTCCACAGTGTGCCATCACAGCAGCAAGATTTGTGACCTGTTGCCACGAGAAAAGGGCAACCAGTGAAGAACAAACACCATTGTAAATACAACCCATATTTATGCTTATTTATTTTATCTTGTGTCCTTTAACCATTTGTACATTGTTAAAACACTGTGTATATATAATATGACATTTGTAATGTCTTTATTGTTTTGAAACTTCTGTATGTGTAATGTTTACTGTTAATTTTGATTGTTTTTCACTTTATATATTCACTTTATATATTATCTACCTCACTTGCTTTGGCAATGTTAACACGTTTCCCATGCCAATAAAGCCCTTGAATTGAATTGAATTGAGAGAGAGAGAGAGAGAGAGCGAGAGAGAGAGGAGAGAGAGAGAGAGAGAGACAGAGAGAGAGAGACACAGAGAGAGAGAGAGAGAGAGAGAGACACAGAGAGAGAGACACAGAGAGAGAGACACACAGCGAGAGAGACACACAGCGAGAGAGACACACAGAGAGAGATACACAGAGAGAGAGACACACACAGAGAGAGATACACAGAGAGAGATACACAGAGAGAGAGAGAGATACACAGAGAGAGAGAGACACAGAGAGAGAGAGAGACACACACAGCGAGAGAGACACAGAGAGAGAGATACAGAAAGAGAGAGAGGCACAAAGAGAGAGACACAGAGAGAGACAGAGAGAGAGAGTGTGCATGTGTATGTGTGTGTGTCAGTCTGTCTGTGTCTGTCTGTGTTCCCACCCTGTTCCCCTGCAGAGACAGAGACAATGGTAGGCAGAGGCAGCAAGAGGTGACACAGGAAAGACAGGGGGAAAGCCAGTGTGTGTGTGTGTGTGTGTGTGTGTGTGTCTGTGTGTGTGTGTGTCTGTGTGTGTGGCCCTTCACATCCTGTGGCAGGCTGTGCGATAACGTTGCTTCCTGAGGCCAGATTAATGGTCTAATATTGGACATAATCCTACCATTGTGAGAAGGTATTTTACCCAACACAACACTGAGATGCCTGTCTACCCTAAACACCTCCATGCAGAGTAGCAGCTACACTAAAACACCACCCTGGGGACAACTCAACACAACACTGAGATGCCTGTCTACCCTAAACACCTCCATGCAGAGTAGCAGCTACACTAAAACACCACCCTGGGGACAACTCAACACAACACTGGGCCATACTGCTACTAGGCACATACAGTCCAGTTAGGTTGACATACACACACACACACACACACACACACACACACACACACACACACACACACACACACAACCTCCATGCAGAGTAGCAGCTACACTAAAACACCACTCTGGGGACAACTCAACACAACACTGGGCCATACTGCTACTAGCCACATACAGTCCAGTTAGGTTGACACACACACACACACACACACACACACACACACACACAACCTCCATGCAGAGTAGCAGCTACACTAAAACACCACCCTGGGGACAACTCAACACAACACTGGGCCATACTGCTACTAGCCACATACAGTCCAGTTAGGTTGACACACACATACACACACACACACACACACACACACACACACACACACACACACACACACACACACACACACACACACACACACACACACACACACACACACACACAACCTCCATGCAGAGTAGCAGCTCCACTATCTACCTCTGTACTAAAACATTACCCTGGGGAGTCCTCAACCCAACACTGGGCCTCACTGCTACTAGCACCAAATAGTGTGATGAGAGGTACAAAAACATCACGCTGGGGAGTCCTCAACCCAACACTGGGCCTCACTGCTACTAGCACCAAATAGTGTGATGAGAGGTAGAACATGTTGCAGTGTGATGAGAGGTAGAACATGTTGCAGTGTGTTGAGAGGTAGAACATGTGTTCAGTGTGTTGAGAGGTAGAACATGTTGCAGTGTGATGAGAGGTAGAACATGTGTTCAGTGTGATGAGAGGTAGAACATGTGTTCAGTGTGATGAGAGGTAGAACATGTGTTCAGTGTGATGAGAGGTAGAACATGTGTTCAGTGTGATGAGAGGTAGAACATGTTGCAGTGTGTTGAGAGGTAGAACATGTTGCAGTGTGATGAGATGTAGAACATGTTGCAGTGTGATGAGAGGTAGAACATGTTGCAGTGTGTTGAGAGGTAGAACATGTTGCAGTGTGATGAGAGGTAGAACATGTTGCAGTGTGATGAGAGGTAGAACATGTTGCAGTGTGTTGAGAGGTAGAACATGTTGTAGTGTGATGAGAGGTAGAACATGTTGCAGTGTGTTCAGTGTGTTGAGAGGTAGAACATGTTGCAGTGTGTTGAGAGGTAGAACATGTTGCAGTGTGTTCAGTGTGATGAGAGGTAGAACATGTTGCAGTGTGTTCAGTGTGTTGAGAGGTAGAACATGTTGCAGTGTGATGAGAGGTAGAACATGTTGCAGTGTGTTCAGTGTGTTGAGAGGTAGAACATGTTGCAGTGTGTTCAGTGTGTTGAGAGGTAGAACATGTTGCAGTGTGATGAGAGGTAGAACATGTTGCAGTGTGTTCAGTGTGTTGAGAGGTAGAACATGTTGCAGTGTGTTCAGTGTGTTGAGAGGTAGAACATGTTGCAGTGTGATGAGAGGTAGAACATGTTGCAGTGTGATGAGAGGTAGAACATGTTGCAGTGTGTTCAGTGTGTTGAGAGGTAGAACATGTTGCAGTGTGTTCAGTGTGTTCAGTGTGATGAGAGGTAGAACATGTTGCTGCAGTGTGTTGCAGTGTGATGAGAGGTAGAACATGTTGCAGTGTGTTCAGTGTGATGAGAGGTAGAACATGTTGCAGTGTGTTCAGTGTGATGAGAGGTAGAACATGTTGCAGTGTGATGAGAGGTAGAACATGTTGCAGTGTGTTGAGAGGTAGAACATGTTGCAGTGTGATGAGAGGTAGAACATGTTGCAGTGTGATGAGAGGTAGAACATGTTGCAGTGTGTGCAGTGTGATGGAGGTAGAACATGTTGCAGTGTGATGCAGTGTGTTGCAGTGTGATGCAGTGTGATGCAGTGTGTTCAGTGTGATGAGAGGTAGAACATGTTGCAGTGTGTGCAGTGTGTTGAGAGGTAGAACATGATGCAGTGTGTTGCAGTGTGATGCAGTGTGTTGCAGTGTGTTGCAGTGTGATGCAGTGTGTGCAGTGTGTTGCAGTGTGATGCAGTGTGTTGCAGTGTGATGCAGTGTGTGCAGTATGATGAGAGGTAGAACATGTTGCAGTGTGTGCAGTGTGATGAGAGGTAGAACATGTTGCAGTGTGTGCAGTGTGATGAGAGGTAGAACATGTTGCAGTGTGATGAGAGGTAGAACATGTTGCAGTGTGTTGAGAGGTAGAACATATTGCAGTGTGTTCAGTGTGTGCAGTGTGATGAGAGGTAGAACATGTTGCAGTGTGTTCAGTGTGTTCAGTGTGATGAGAGGTAGAACATGTTGCAGTGTGTTCAGTGTGTTCAGTGTGATGAGAGGTAGAACATGTTGCAGTGTGTTGCAGTGTGATGAGAGGTAGAACATGTTGCAGTGTGTTCAGTGTGTTGAGAGGTAGAACATGTTGCAGTGTGATGAGAGGTAGAACATGTTGCAGTGTGATGAGAGGTAGAACATGTTGCAGTGTGTGCAGTGTGATGAGAGGTAGAACATGTTGCAGTGTGTTCAGTGTGATGAGAGGTAGAACATGTTGCAGTGTGATGAGAGGTAGAACATGTTGCAGTGTGTTGAGAGGTAGAACATGTTGCAGTGTGATGAGAGGTAGAACATGTTGCAGTGTGATGAGAGGTAGAACATGTTGCAGTGTGTGCAGTGTGATGGAGGTAGAACATGTTGCAGTGTGATGCAGTGTGTTGCAGTGTGATGCAGTGTGTTCAGTGTGATGAGAGGTAGAACATGTTGCAGTGTGTGCAGTGTGTTGAGAGGTAGAACATGATGCAGTGTGTTGCAGTGTGATGCAGTGTGTTGCAGTGTGTTGCAGTGTGATGCAGTGTGTGCAGTGTGTTGCAGTGTGATGCAGTGTGTTGCAGTGTGATGCAGTGTGATGCAGTGTGTGCAGTATGATGAGAGGTAGAACATGTTGCAGTGTGATGAGAGGTAGAACATGTTGCAGTGTGTTCAGTGTGTGCAGTGTGTTGAGAGGTAGAACATGTTGCAGTGTGTTGAGAGGTAGAACATGTTGCAGTGTGTTCAGTGTGATGGATAGCTGCAAGGTGAGATGTTTTAAGTCGGCGTCAGTTTACTTACTGCTCGCTGAAGACATGGGACTGTAATCAGACCTGCAGTGAAACAGAGAGAGACATTAGGTCCAGTTCTACAGCACTGTTAGTGATTTAAAGGTTGTTACTCATATTTCAAAGTTGGGGAGTACATCTGGTCAAATACTGCTGTTGGGGAGGTTAGTGTGTAGTCAACTAACTGTGTCCTATAACATAGGTATAAAAACTATATTTTTTATTTAACCTTTATTTAACTAGGCAAGTCAGTTAAGAACAAATTCTTATGTGCAATGACGGCCTACGCCGGCCAAACCGCTGGGCCAATTGTGCGCAGCCCTATGAGACTCCAATTCACAGCCGGTTGTGATACAGCCTGGATTTGAACCAGGGTACTGCAGTGCCTTAGACCGCTGCGCCACTCGGGAGCCCTAAATTAAACTTCAGATGTTCTTATAAAATGTTGACTTTGTGATTACGTAAAATCGTAATTGACAAAGTGAATCATTTCTACATCTTTTAAGAGAGGGCGAAGCTAAAAGCTGCTCCAGATTCAGAAGAAACAATAACAAAGCGTCTGTAAAAGTAACCACTCTCGAATTCAGACGGAGCTACGCAAGGACTAGATAGTTTTAACCACAATGCACTGTGCTATTCTGTATGGTCTACTGTAGTCTCCTCTCATAGTAGCTGAGCGTGCGGAGCACCCTGAGTCTGGTGAAAGAGACTAGAACAGCATCCCAAATAGCACCTTGTTCCTTATATAGTCCCTGGTCAAAAGTAGTGCACTACATAGGGAATAGGGTGCCATTTGGGACTCCCCCAATGTCTACTGTAAGGATAATGTACCAGACTAACACTAACACATCTCAAGACCAACATGCTGTTTATCATACTTCTACTCTTTAAGTATGACCTCACTGGGTCTTCTGAGTCAACGGACGACACTCGTATATATTAGAGCAGGGCAGTCCAAGCCTCTTCCTGGAGATCTACCGTCCTGTAGGTTTTCAGGGCAACCCTCTTCCTGGAGATCTACTGTTCTGTAGGTTATCAGTTTCAATCCTCTTCCTGGATATCTACCGTCCTGTAGGTTATCAGTTTCAACCCTCTTCCTGGAGATCTATTGTCCTGTAGGTTATCAGTCCAACCCTAACTTAGCGTATCTGATTCAGCTAGCTAAGGTCTTGTTGAGCAGCTAATAAGTAGAATCAGGTGTGGACTGAAACCCTACAGGACAATAGATCTCCAGGAAGAGGGTTGGACTGAAACCCTACAGGACAGTAGATCTCCAGGAAGAGGGTTGGGCAGCCCTGTATTAGAGAGTAAAGAACATCTGAAAGACCTTCCATGTCGCTCTCTAATTTAATCGGAACTGAAGTCAACAGAAGGGTTGTTTACTGACGGTTCTGTTTCCTAAAGTAGATCAAACCGGTAATCACACTAATAAACACGGGTATTGTACAGAGACAGAGACAGAGAGAGAGAGACAGAGAGAGAGAGAGAGACAGAGACAGACAGACAGACAGACAGACAGACAGACAGACAGACAGACAGACAGACAGGCAGACAGACAGGCAGACAGACAGACAGACAGAGCGGCGACAACGGGCTCCCAAGAGGCGCAGCGGTCTAAGGCACTGCATCTCAGTGCAAGAGGGCGTCACTACAGTCCCCGTTTCGTATCGAGTCCCATAGGGCGGCGTCCAATAGGCCCAGCATCGTCCTGCATCGTAACCAGCATCGTCCTGGTTTGGTCAGGGGCAGACCATCATTGTAAATAAGACTTTGTTCTTAACTGACTTGCCACGTTAAATAAAGGTTCAATTTATATATATATATATATATATATAACATGTAAAACAATACAAAAACTAAAGAAGACAGAGGGACTCAGGTTGGAAAACAGGAAGTGGAACAAGAGAGGGGAGGGGGCAGAGTGGTAATGCTGAAGCTTTATAGGCCTACAGTATAGAATAATAGGGTTTGTACTGAGTGCTCTCTGGGGGTTTTGGCAGGGCAGCCTCAGACCCAGTTAGCGGGCCTCTCTCTTCCCCAGTCTGGCTAGAGAGCTAAAGAGCACGACGGCCACACCATTTCACTTCATCTACCGCCAAACTAAATAAACACAACTCTGCCTTATATAAGCAAAAGGTCAGTCATGCATATTAAGGCTACGTCCCCAAATTGAACACTATTACCTATTTAGTGCACTACTATATAGGGAATAGGGTGCATTTTGTATGCAACTAAGTTTCCCCTGAGAATGACCACTTAGTTTATAGCCTATCTATAATGGTATTATGTGCAGGACATAGCTCTGTGGTTATATTAATAAGTGTACAGGGTTCCAAGAGAGACTGAGAGACAGAGAGAGACAGAGAGAGAGACAGAGAGAGAGACAGAGAGAGAGAGACAAAGAGAGAGACAGAGAGAGAGACAGAGAGAGACAGAGAGAGAGAGAGAGAGAGAGAGAGACAGAGAGAGAGACAGAGAGAGAGACAGAGAGAGAGAGAGAGAGAGAGAGAGAGAGAGAGACAGAGAGAGAGAGAGAGAGAGAGAGACAGAGAGAAAGAGAGAGAGAGAGAGAGAGAGACAGAGAGAGAGAGAGAGAGAGAGAGAGAGAGACAGAGAGAGAGAGACAGAGAGAGAGAGAGAGAGACAGAGAGAGAGAGAGAGAGACAGAGAGAGAGACAGAGAGAGACAGAGAGAGAGACAGAGACAGAGAGAGAGAGAGAGAGAGACAGAGAGAGAGAGAGACTGTATATATATAATATGACATTTGTAATGTCTTTATTGTTTTGAAACTTCTGTATGTGTAATGTTTACTGTTAATTTGTATTGTTTATTTCACTTTATATATTCACTTTATATATTATCTAACTCACTTGCTTTGGCAATGTTAACACATGTTTCCCATGCCAATAAAGCCCTTGAATTGAATTGAGAGAGAGACAGAGAGAGAGAGACACAGAAAAAGAGACAGAGAGAGAGACAGAGACAGAGAGAAAGACAGAGACAGAGAGAGAGAAAAAGATAGAGAGAGAGACAGAGAGGGAGAGGTGAGGGGGAAGATGAGTTAAGAGGAGAAATATGGACCGGAGTAAACATTCCTGAGAGGATATGACCCAGTCAGACCCGAGCGAGTGTCAGGTTATCATAAGAGAACTGGTGCTTTTCCGTTCACTTCAGCGTTTTCCAGTCCTTTGTCCATTTCCGAACCCTGACTGGCTAGCAAACAAGATGGTTTATAGAGATGGACTGATGACAGATAGATGTTCTCATAGCGTAAAATCTGAGAAGTTAGCTGTCAAAGGCCTCAGGTGAATCCCAGGCTGAACACTGATTTATAACATCAGCTTCCCCGGTCCTGTGTCTAACCTTTTACCACCGGGAGGTTAGAAGCCAAACTGACCTTAGATCAGGTGTCAAGAGATTTCATTTAATATCTATACATTTTTTTTCCTGACACCATCTTCAATTGTGAGGGAGGTTAAAATGAGAGAGAACAGCTCGTTCTGGGATAAAATGCAGCCAAAGGACATCCAGTAACTTCACAGCAGTTTTGACTGTTGCTTTTGCAGACTAGATTAGGGGGTATTCTGAGGTTGGAGAGAAGGGTTGATGAGGTGACACTAACCTAAACACACACACGTCACTAATACACACTAACCTAAACACACACACACACACACTTCACTAATACACACACACACACACACACACGTCACTAATACACACTAACCTAAACACACACACACACACACTAATACACACTAACCTAAACACACACACACGTCACTAATACACACTAACCTAAACACACACACGTCACTAATACACACTAACCTAAACACACACACACACACACTTCACTAATATACACACACACACACTTCACTAATACACACTAACCTAACACACACACACACACACACACCTACATCGGTAACCGTGGTGAAATGGTTAGCTAATTGGCGGTGCGCGATTGCAGCGTTTTAAAAAGAACTCAGCGACGTCACTCGCTCTGAGACGCTCGTTCCCCTTCCTCTGCAAGAGCCGTGGCTTTTGTGGAGCGACAGGTAACGATGCTTCGAGGGTGACTGTTTCTATCGTTGTGGTTCAAGCCCAGGTTTGGGGCAAGAAGAAAGGCACTAGGCTACACACACACACTAGCCTACACACCAAAGTTATCAGCAACATACCAAACCAGGGAGCATCTTTGCTTAATAGCTGAAAACAAAACAATGAACAACACATGTATATTTTTTGACGTTTGGATTAATATAGCATTGGCAGCATCATTAGGCTACAATTCATCAACATTAGATTTGTGTCAAAGGAACACGTTACAATCTGTTCTTAATTAAAGATAGTCATTAGTTCCACATTGCCAGCTACTTTCCACAAAAGCATTAGGGTTTTAAATCTCCCGTGGCAGATGTCCTAGTGCTTAGTGCCAAGCAGCATATGGATGGGTGAACAACGAGCCGAGGAACTTTTCCAAACTCAATTAAGTTTTCCCGGCCCCCATACAACCAAAACATTCTGCAGCCTTCACCCTCCTCCTCCTCCTGCTGTAATCTGTCAAACCAAATTAATGAGCTTTGTGAGACTTGACGATTGGATCAAGTGACTTGACTCTCGTCTACAGGTCTGTGACATAATTAAAGTCTCACTAAACATTGGAATAACATGTCGATACAGTAAGAGAAAGATGTAAGTGCTTTTCAAGACGTGGAGAAGTAAGTTCCTCAACCAACTAAACCCCAAAAACTCACCCTCCAGTCTCTGCTCCTGAATCCACGCAGTCATCTTCTGTTGAATTCTTCTCCATCTCAAAGGATAACAACATATTTAGTTTGCATTATTTCTCAATTGTTCAGAAACCTTTGTTGGAGCGCGGCTCTAAACAACCTTCTTCGACGTTAAAAGAAGAGAGGGAACAGAAGAGGCAAGAAGCGACGCGAACCTCTACCTCTCTCTCGCAGCCCTGCAGAACATTCTCCTGATCGCTCCAGCAGCAACAGGCTGGCTCCCCACTGCGTCATCATCCGCGTTCATTTAGCAAAATGGTTGTCTTTGTCGCCAGCATGTGGTACTACGAGGTACTATCGTACCTACTCTGATAACATGATACAAAGTACAAGTATTATGAAGTTGTCGTGAAATGAGAATTATACCATTACACATTTAAAAGCAATTGGACAGTTTGATGAAAAAGCTTTAAATAAAGGTTCAAATGTAATGTCACGTGATTGCGCTAAACACAGAGTCCCAATGATGTACACTAGTACAGTGATATTGGAGAATGTGTGGGGTTCTTTGGCTGTCCCCAATGGAGAATCATTTGAAGAACCCCTTTGGGTTCCATGTAGAACCCTTTCCACAAAGAGTTCTAAATGGAGCTCAAAAGGGTTCTAACCTGGAACCAAAAAGGGTTCTACCTGGAACCAAAAAGGGTTCTCCTATGGGGACAGATGAAGAACCCTTTTGGAACCCTTTTGTCTAAGAGTGACTTTAGCTTTGGAGTCTGTAGGCTCTGTGATGGTCCTGCCTCATCCTGCCTCTTCCTGTCTCATCCTGCCTCTTCCTGTCTCATCCTGCCTCTTCCTGCCTCATCCTGCCTCTTCCTGCCTCATCTTGCCTCTTCCTGCCTCTTCCTGCCTCATTCTGAGGCATATCAGATTGGTGATTGATAATTGATAATTGGTGATTGATGATTGGTGATTCATGATTTGTGATTGGTGATTGGTGATTGATGATCGCTGATTGGTGATTGGTGATTGATGATCGTTGATTGATGATTGGAGATTGGTGATTGATGATTGATGATCGTTGATTGGTGATTGGTGATCGGTGATTGATGATCGCTGATTGGTGATTGGTGATTGATGATCGCTGATTGGTGATCGGTGATCGGTGATCGTTGATTGATGATCGTTGATTGGTGATTGATGATCGCTGATTGGTGATCGTTGATTGATGATCGTTGATTAGTGATTGATGATCGCTGATTGGTGATTGGTGATCGGTGATTGATGATCGTTGATTGGTGATTGGTGATTTGTGATTGATGATCGCTGATTGGTGATTGGTGATTGATGATTGATAATGGAAGTTTTTGTAGGTGGAAATCACTGGTCCTTTGAGGGGACATAATCAGTTGACCTTTCCCCTCCTCCCTTTTAAAACAGCTTATTTTTGGTAAAAGGAATAGACTGCTGATAGAGATGGAGCTACTTCTTGACTATGGTCCGACCTATCAGGTCGTCCATGCTCATAACAGATCTGTTGAGTATGGTACAACAACAAGTAGGCCAGTAGCATTCATGCTGGGAGGGAGAACAATATCTACAGGCCTATAATGTGATACTGTTTTGATACAGCTACTGAATGGTTAAATGCCTGTGAGAGGGAGCTGACATTTAGCTCCTAGAAGACCAGTTGTAGCCTGTAGAAACTGGCTAAATTGGTGTTATGACTGTGTTAGCGAGTGTTGTTAGCTATTTAATGGGTTTGTTTGTTAAACCAAGGTTTCTAAAAGCAAAACTTGGTTTGCTTTAAGATTAAGGCCAGAGGACCCCACCCAGGAAAACCGGTGGCCCAGGGACACCACCCAGACAAACCGGTGACCCAGGGACCCCACCCAGACAAACCGGTGACCCAGGGACCCCACCCAGGAAAACCGGTGACCCAGGGACCCCACCCAGACAAACCGGTGACCCAGGGACCCCACCCAGGCAAACTGGTGACCCAGGGACCCCACCCAGACAAACCGGTGACCCAGGGACCCCACCCAGACAAACCGGTGACCAGGGACCCCACCCAGACAAACCGGTGACCCAGGGACCCCACCCAGACAAACCGGTGACCCAGGGACCCCACCCAGATAAACCGGTGACCCAGGGACCCCACCCAGATAAACCGGTGACCCAGGGACCCCACCCAGGCAAACCGGTGACCCAGTGACCCCACCCAGACAAACCGGTGACCCAGGGACCCCACCCAGACAAACCGGTGACCCAGGGACCCCACCCAGGCAAACTGGTGACCCAGGGACCCCACCCAGACAAACCGGTGACCCAGGGACCCCACCCAGACAAACCGGTGACCAGGGACCCCACCCAGACAAACCGGTGACCCAGGGACCCCACCCAGACAAACCGGTGACCCAGGGACCCCACCCAGATAAACCGGTGACCCAGGGACCCCACCCAGATAAACCGGTGACCCAGGGACCCCACCCAGGCAAACCGGTGACCCAGTGACCCCACCCAGATAAACCGGTGACCCAGGGACCCCACCCAGATAAACCGGCGGCCCAGGGACACCCACCCAGACAAACCGGTGACCCAGGGACCCCACCCAGATAAACCGGTGACCCAGGGACCCCACCCAGGAAAACCGGTGGCCCAGGGACCCCACCCAGACAAACCGGTGACCCAGGTACCCCACCCAGACAAACTGGTGACCCAGGGACCCCACCCAGGAAAACCGGTGACCCAGGGACCCCACCCAGACAAACCGGTGACCCAGGGACCCCACCCAGACAAACCGATGACCCAGGGACCCCACCCAGGCAAACCGGTGACCCAGGGACCCCACCCAGACAAACCGGTGACCCAGGGACCCCACCCAGGCAAACTGGTGACCCAGGGACCCCACCCAGACAAACCGGTGACCCAGGGACCCCACCCAGACAAACAGGCGGCCCAGGGACCCCCACCCAGACAAACCGGTGGCCCAAGGACCCCACCCAGGCAAACCGGTGGCCCAGGAACCCCACCCAGACAAACCGGTGACCCAGGGACCCCCCCCAGGCAAACCGGTGACCCAGGCACATAACCCAGGAAAACCGATGGCCCAGGGACCCCACCCAGACAAACCGGTGACCCAGGGACCCCACCCAGACAAACCGGTAACCCAGGGACCCCACCCAGGCAAACCGGTGACCCAGGGACCCCACCCAGACAAACCGGTGACCCAGGGACCCCACCCAGGCAAACTGGTGACCCAGGGACCCCACCCAGACAAACCGGTGACCCAGGGACCCCACCCAGACAAACCGGCGGCCCAGGGACCCCCACCCGGACAAACCGGTGACCCAGGGACCCCATGCAGGCAAACCAGTGACCCAGGGACCCCACCCAGACAAACCGGTGGCCCAGGGACTCCCACCCAGACAAACCGGTGGCCCAAGGACCCCACCCAGGCAAACCGGTGGCCCAGGAACCCCACCCAGACAAACCGGTGACCCAGGGACATCACCCAGACAAACCGGTGACCCAGGGACCCCACCCAGATAAAGCGGTGACCCAGGGACCCCAGCCAGATAAACCGGTGACCCAGGGACATCACCCAGACAAACCGGTGACCCAGGGACCCCACCCAGATAAACCGGTGACCCAGGGACCCCAGCCAGATAAACCGGTGACCCAGGGACCCCACCCAGACAAACCGGTGACCCAGGGACATCACCCAGACAAACCGGTGACCCAGGGACCCCACCCAGATAAACTGGTGACCCAGGGACCCCAGCCAGATAAACCGGTGACCCAGGGACCCCACCCAAGCAAACCGGTGACCCAGGGACCCCACCCAGATAAGCCGGTGACCCAGGGACCCCACCCAGATAAACCGGCGGCCCAGGGACCCCCACCCAGACAAACCGGTGACCCAGGGACCCCACCCAGATAAACCGGTGACCCAGGGACCCCACCCAGATAAACCGGCGGCCCAGGGACCCCCTCCCGGACAAACCGGTGACCCAGGGACCCCATGCAGGCAAACCAGTGACCCAGGGACCCCACCCAGGCAAACCGGTGGCCCAGGGACTCCAACCCAGACAAACCGGTGGCCCAAGGACCCCACCCAGGCAATCCGGTGGCCCAGGAACCCCACCCAGACAAACCGGTGACCCAGGGACATCACCCAGACAAACCGGTGACCCAGGGACCCCACCCAGATAAACCGGTGACCCAGGGACCCCACCCAGGCAAACCGGTGACCCAGGGACCCCACCCAGATAAACCGGTGACCCAGGGACCCCACCCAGATAAACCGGTGACCCAGGGACCCCACCCAGACAAACCGGTGACCCAGGGACCCCACCCAGGCAAACCGGTGACCCAGGGACCCCACCCAGACAAACCGGTGACCCAGGGACCCCACCCAGGCAAACTGGTGACGCAGGGACCCCACCCAGACAAACCGGTGACCCAGGGACCCCACCCAGACAAACCGGCGGCCCAGGGACCCCACCGAGATAAACCGGTGACCCAGGGACCCCACCCAGATAAACCGGCGGCCCAGGGACCCCAACCAGATAAACCGGTGACCCAGGGACCCCACCCAGGCAAACCGGTGACCCAGGGACCCCACCCAGATAAACCGGTGACCCAGGGACCCCACCCAGATAAACCGGCGGCCCAGGGACCCCCACCCAGACAAACCGGTGGCCCAGGGACCCCATGCAGGCAAACCAGTGACCCAGGGACCCCACCCAGGCAAACCGGTGGCCCAGGGACTCCCACCCAGACGAACCGGTGGCCCAAGGACCCCACCCAGGCAAACCGGTGGCCCAGGAACCCCACCCAGACAAACCGGTGACCCAGGGACATCACCCAGACAAACCGGTGACCCAGGGACCCCACCCAGATAAACCGGTGACCCAGGGACCCCACCCAGAAAAACCTGTGACCCAGGGACCCCACCCAGGCAAACCGGTGACCCAGGGACCCCACCCAGATAAACCGGTGACCCAGGGACCCCACCCAGATAAACCGGCGGCCCAGGGACCCCCACCCAGACAAACCGGTGACCCAGGGACCCCACCCAGATAAACCGGTGACCCAGGGACCCCACCCAGGCAAACCGGTGGCCCAGGGACTCCCACCCAGACAAACCGGTGGCCCAAGGACCCCACCCAGGCAAACCGGTGGCCCAGGAACCCCACCCAGACAAACCAGTGACCCAGGGACATCACCCAGACAAACCAGTGACCCAGGGACCCCACCCAGATAAACCGGTGACCCAGGGACCCCACCCAGATAAACCGGTGACCCAGGGACCCCACCCAGGCAAACCGGTGACCCAGGGACCCCACCCAGATAAACCGGTCACCCAGGGACCCCACCCAGATAAACCGGCGGCCCAGGGACCCCCACCCAGACAAACCGGTGACCCAGGGACCCCACCCAGATAAACCGGTGACCCAGGGACCCCACCCAGATAAACCGGCGGCCCAGGGACCCCCACCCAGACAAACCGGTGACCAAGGGACCCCACCCAGATAAACCGGTGACCCAGGGACCCCACCCAGACAAACCGGTGACCCAGGGACCCCACCCAGGCAAACCGGTGACCCAGGGACCCCACCCAGACAAACCGGTGGCCCAAGGACCCCACCCAGGCAAACCGGTGGCCCAGGAACCCCACCCAGACAAACTGGTGACCCAGGGACATCACCCAGACAAACCGGTGACCCAGGGACCCCAGCCAGATAAACCGGTGACCCAGGGACCCCACCCAAGCAAACCGGTGACCCAGGGACCCCACCCAGATAAACCGGTGACCCAGGGACCCCACCCAGATAAACCGGCGGCCCAGGGACCCCCACCCAGACAAACCGGTGACCCAGGGACCCCATGCAGGCAAACCAGTGACCCAGGGACCCCACCCAGGCAAACCGGTGGCCCAGGGACTCCCACCCAGATAAACCGGTAGCCCAAGGACCCCACCCAGGCAAACCGGTGGCCCAGGGACCCCATGCAGGCAAACCAGTGACCCAGGGACCCCACCCAGGCAAACCGGTGGCCCAGGGACTCCCACCCAGACATACCGGTGGCCCAAGGACCCCACCCAGGCAAACCGGTGGCCCAGGAACCCCACCCAGACAAACCGGTGGCCCAAGGACCCCACCCAGACAAACCGGTGGCCCAGGGACCCCACCCAGGAAAACCGGTGGCCCAGGGAACCCACCCAGACAAACCGGTGACCCAGGGACCCCACCCAGATAAACCGGCGGCCCAGGGACCCCCACCCAGACAAACTGGTGACCCAGGGACCCCATGCAGGCAAACCAGTGACCCAGGGACCCCACCCAGGCAAACCGGTGGCCCAGGGACTCCCACCCAGACAAACCGGTGGCCCAAGGACCCCACCCAGGCAAACCGGTGGCCCAGGAACCCCACCCAGACAAACCGGTGACCCAGGGAAATCACCCAGACAAACCGGTGACCCAGGGACCCCACCCAGATAAACCGGTGACCCAGGGACCCCACCCAGATAAACCGGTGACCCAGGGACCCCACCCAGGCAAACCGGTGACCCAGGGACCCCACCCAGATAAACCGGTGACCCAGGGATCCCACCCAGATAAACCGGCGGCCCAGGGACCCCCACCCGGACAAACCGGTGACCCAGGGACCCCATGCAGGCAAACCAGTGACCCAGGGACCCCACCCAGACAAACCGGTGACCCAGGGACCCCATGCAGGCAAACCAGTGACCCAGGGACCCCACCCAGGCAAACCGGTGGCCCAGGGACTCCCACCCAGACAAACCGGTGGCCCAAGGACCCCACCCAGGCAAACCGGTGGCCCAGGAACCCCACCCAGACAAACCGGTGACCCAGGAACATCACCCAGACAAACCGGTGAACCAGGGACCCCACCCAGATAAACCGGTGACCCAGGGACCCCACCCAGATAAACCGGTGACCCAGGGACCCCACCCAGGCAAACCGGTGACCCAGGGACCCCACCCAGATAAACCGGTGACCCAGGGATCCCACCCAGATAAACCGGCGGCCCAGGGACCCCCACCCGGACAAACCGGTGACCCAGGGACCCCATGCAGGCAAACCAGTGACCCAGGGACCCCACCCAGGCAAACCGGTGGCCCAGGGACTCCCACCCAGACAAACCGGTGGCCCAAGGACCCCACCCAGGCAAACCGGTGGCCCAGGAACCCCACCCAGACAAACCGGTGACCCAGGGACATCACCCAGACAAACCGGTGACCCAGGGACCCCACCCAGATAAACCGGTGACCCAGGGACCCCACCCAGATAAACAGGTGACCCAGGGACCCCACCCAGGAAAACCGGTGACCCAGGGACCCCACCCAGATAAACCGGTGACCCAGGGACCCCACCCAGATAAACCGGCGGCCCAGGGACCCCCACCCAGACAAACCGGTGACCCAGGGACCCCACCCAGATAAACCGGTGACCCAGGGACCCCACCCAGACAAACCGGCGGCCCAGGGACCCCACCCAGATAAACCGGTGACCCAGGGACCCCACCCAGATAAACCGGCGGCCCAGGGACCCCCACCCAGACAAACTGGTGACCCAGGGACCCCACCCAGATAAACCGGTGACCCAGGGACCCCACCCAGATAAACCGGCGGCCCAGGGACCCCCACCCAGACAAACCGGTGACCCAGGGACCCCACCCAGATAAACCGGTGACCCAGGGACCCCACCCAGACAAACCGGCGGCCCAGGGACCCCACCCAGATAAACCGGTGACCCAGGGACCCCACCCAGATAAACCGGCGGCCCAGGGACCCCCACCCAGACAAACTGGTGACCCAGGGACCCCATGCAGGCAAACCAGTGACCCAGGGACCCCACCCAGGCAAACCGGTGGCCCAGGGACTCCCACCCAGACAAACCGGTGGCCCAAGGACCCCACCCAGGCAAACCGGTGGCCCAGGAACCCCACCCAGAAAAACCGGTGACCCAGGAACATCACCCAGACAAACCGGTGAACCAGGGACCCCACCCAGATAAACCGGTGACCCAGGGACCCCACCCAGATAAACCGGTGACCCAGGGACCCCACCCAGGCAAACCGGTGACCCAGGGACCCCACCCAGATAAACCGGTGACCCAGGGATCCCACCCAGATAAACCGGCGGCCCAGGGACCCCCACCCGGACAAACCGGTGACCCAGGGACCCCATGCAGGCAAACCAGTGACCCAGGGACCCCACCCAGGCAAACCGGTGGCCCAGGGACTCCCACCCAGACAAACCGGTGGCCCAAGGACCCCACCCAGGCAAACCGGTGGCCCAGGAACCCCACCCAGACAAACCGGTGACCCAGGGACATCACCCAGACAAACCGGTGACCCAGGGACCCCACCCAGATAAACCGGTGACCCAGGGACCCCACCCAGATAAACAGGTGACCCAGGGACCCCACCCAGGAAAACCGGTGACCCAGGGACCCCACCCAGATAAACCGGTGACCCAGGGACCCCACCCAGGCAAACCGGTGACCCAGGGACCCCAGCCAGACAAACCGGTGGCCCAGGGACCCCACCCAGGAAAACCGGTGGCCCAGGGACCCCACCCAGACAAACCGGTGACCCAGGGACCCCACCCAGACAAACCGGTGACCCAGGGAACCCACCCAGGAAAACCGGTGACCCAGGGACCCCACCCAGACAAACCGGTGACCCAGGGACCCCACCCAGGCAAACCGGTGACCCAGGGACCCCACCCAGACAAACCGGTGACCCAGGGACCCCACCCAGGCAAACTGGTGACGCAGGGACCCCACCCAGACAAACCGGTGACCCAGGGACCCCACCCAGACAAACCGGCGGCCCAGGGACCCCACCCAGATAAACCGGTGACCCAGGGACCCCACCCAGATAAACCGGCGGCCCAGGGACCCCCACCCAGACAAACTGGTGACCCAGGGACCCCATGCAGGCAAACCAGTGACCCAGGGACCCCACCCAGGCAAACCGGTGGCCCAGGGACTCCCACCCAGACAAACCGGTGGCCCAAGGACCCCACCCAGGCAAACCGGTGGCCCAGGAACCCCACCCAGACAAACCGGTGACCCAGGGACATCACCCAGACAAACCGGTGACACAGGGACCCCACCCAGATAAACCGGTGACCCAGGGACCCCACCCAGATAAACCGGTGACCCAGGGATCCCACCCAGATAAACCGGCGGCCCAGGGACCCCCACCCGGACAAACCGGTGACCCAGGGACCCCATGCAGGCAAACCAGTGACCCAGGGACCCCACCCAGACAAACCGGTGACCCAGGGACCCCATGCAGGCAAACCAGTGACCCAGGGACCCCACCCAGGCAAACCGGTGGCCCAGGGACTCCCACCCAGACAAACCGGTGGCCCAAGGACCCCACCCAGGCAAACCGGTGGCCCAGGAACCCCACCCAGACAAACCGGTGACCCAGGGACATCACCCAGACAAACCGGTGAACCAGGGACCCCACCCAGATAAACCGGTGACCCAGGGACCCCACCCAGATAAACCGGTGACCCAGGGACCCCACCCAGGCAAACCGGTGACCCAGGGACCCCACCCAGATAAACCGGTGACCCAGGGATCCCACCCAGATAAACCGGCGGCCCAGGGACCCCCACCCGGACAAACCGGTGACCCAGGGACCCCATGCAGGCAAACCAGTGACCCAGGGACCCCACCCAGACAAACCGGTGGCCCAAGGACCCCACCCAGGCAAACCGGTGTTCCAGGAACCCCACCCAGACAAACTGGTGACCCAGGGACATCACCCAGACAAACCGGTGACCCAGGGACCCCACCCAGATAAACCGGTGACCCAGGGACCCCACCCAGATAAACCGGTGACCCAGGGATCCCACCCAGATAAACCGGCGGCCCAGGGACCCCCACCCGGACAAACCGGTGACCCAGGGACCCCATGCAGGCAAACCAGTGACCCAGGGACCCCACCCAGACAAACCGGTGGCCCAAGGACCCCACCCAGGCAAACCGGTGTTCCAGGAACCCCACCCAGACAAACTGGTGACCCAGGGACATCACCCAGACAAACCGGTGACCCAGGGACCCCACCCGGACAAACCGGTGACCCAGGGACCCCATGCAGGCAAACCAGTGACCCAAGGACCCCACCCAGACAAACCGGTGACCCAGGGACCCCATGCAGGCAAACCAGTGACCCAGGGACCCCACCCAGGCAAACCGGTGGCCCAGGGACTCCCACCCAGACAAACCGGTGGCCCAAGGACCCCACCCAGGCAAACTGGTGACCCAGGGACCCCACCCAGACAAACCGGTGACCCAGGGACCCCACCCAGACAAACCGGCGGCCCAGGGACCCCCACCCGGACAAACCGGTGACCCAGGGACCCCATGCAGGCAAACCAGTGACCCAGGGACCCCACCCAGACAAACCGGTGGCCCAGGGACTCACACCCAGACAAACCGGTGGCCCAAGGACCCCACCCAGGCAAACCGGTGGCCCAGGAACCCCACCCAGACAAACTGGTGACCCAGGGACATCACCCAGACAAACCGGTGACCCAGGGACCCCATGCAGGCAAACCAGTGACCCAGGGACCCCACCCAGGCAAACCGGTGGCCCAGGGACTCCCACCCAGACAAACCGGTGGCCCAAGGACCCCACCCAGGCAAACTGGTGACCCAGGGACCCCACCCAGACAAACCGGTGACCCAGGGACCCCACCCAGACAAACCGGCGGCCCAGGGACCCCCACCCGGACAAACCGGTGACCCAGGGACCCCATGCAGGCAAACCAGTGACCCAGGGACCCCACCCAGACAAACCGGTGGCCCAGGGACTCACACCCAGACAAACCGGTGGCCCAAGGACCCCACCCAGGCAAACCGGTGGCCCAGGAACCCCACCCAGACAAACCGGTGACCCAGGGACCCCACCCAGATAAACCGGTGACCCAGGGACCCCAGCCAGATAAACCGGTGACCCAGGGACTCCCACCCAGACAAACCGGTGGCCCAAGGACCCCACCCAGGCAAACTGGTGACCCAGGGACCCCACCCAGACAAACCGGTGACCCAGGGACCCCACCCAGACAAACCGGCGGCCCAGGGACCCCCACCCGGACAAACCGGTGACCCAGGGACCCCATGCAGGCAAACCAGTGACCCAGGGACCCCACCCAGACAAACCGGTGGCCCAGGGACTCACACCCAGACAAACCGGTGGCCCAAGGACCCCACCCAGGCAAACCGGTGGCCCAGGAACCCCACCCAGACAAACCGGTGACCCAGGGACCCCACCCAGATAAACCGGTGACCCAGGGACCCCAGCCAGATAAACCGGTGACCCAGGGACCCCACCCAAGCAAACCGGTGACCCAGGGACCCCACCCAGATAAACCGGTGACCCAGGGACCCCACCCAGATAAACCGGCGGCCCAGGGACCCCCACCCAGACAAACCGGTGACCCAGGGACCCCATGCAGGCAAACCAGTGACCCAGGGACCCCACCCAGGCAAACCGGTGGCCCAGGGACTCCCACCCAGATAAACCGGTAGCCCAAGGACCCCACCCAGGCAAACCGGTGGCCCAGGGACCCCATGCAGGCAAACCAGTGACCCAGGGACCCCACCCAGGCAAACCGGTGGCCCAGGGACTCCCACCCAGACAAACCGGTGGCCCAAGGACCCCACCCAGGCAAACCGGTGGCCCAGGAACCCCACCCAGACAAACCGGTGACCCAGGGACATCACCCAGACAAACCGGTGACCCAGGGACCCCACCCAGATAAACCGGTGACCCAGGGACCCCACCCAGATAAACCGGTGACCCAGGGACCCCACCCAGACAAACCGGTGACCCAGGGACCCCACCCAGATAAACCGGTTACCCAGGGACCCCACCCAGATAAACCGGCGGCCCAGGGACCCCCACCCAGACAAACCGGTGACCCAGGGACCCCACCCAGATAAACCGGTGACCCAGGGACCCCACCCAGACAAACCGGTGGCCCAGGGACCCCACCCAGGAAAACCGGTGGCCCAGGGACCCCACCCAGACAAACCGGTGACCCAGGGACCCCACCCAGACAAACCGGTGACCCAGGGACCCCACCCAGGAAAACCGGTGACCCAGGGACCCCACCCAGACAAACCGGTGACCCAGGGACCCCACCCAGGCAAACCGGTGACCCAGGGACCCCACCCAGACAAACCGGTGACCCAGGGACCCCACCCAGGCAAACTGGTGACGCAGGGACCCCACCCAGACAAACCGGTGACCCAGGGACCCCACCCAGACAAACCGGCGGCCCAGGGACCCCCACCCAGACAAACCGGTGACCCAGGGACCCCACCCAGACAAACCGGTGACCCAGGGACCCCACCCAGGCAAACCGGTGACCCAGGGACCCCACCCAGACAAACCGGTGACCCAGGGACCCCACCCAGGCAAACCGGTGACCCAGGGACCCCACCCAGACAAACCGGTGACCCAGGGACCCCACCCAGACAAACCGGTGACCCAGGGACCCCACCCAGGCAAACCGGTGACCCAGGGACCCCACCCAGGCAAACCGGTGACCCAGGGACCCCCACCCGGACAAACCGGTGACCCAGGGACCCCCACCCAGACAAACCGGTGACCCAGGTGCCCACATCATTCATTAGCAAAAAAAAATCATCAGGTTAATTAATGATAATGGAAAGAACAATTCATCAAGATTTTTTTAAATAATAGATTTGATAGATAGTGTAAACTATCTATAAAACATCTACTCAAACCACTGACTGTGATCCTGGCCTAGTTGACATGCCGGTATGTGAAATCGAACAGCTGATCGAGCTGTAATGTGACCGAATGCGTTCACGGATCACTACGGGGAGTTTTGGTTCCTGACTCAAAGGGTCGTCTCCCGTCTCTGCCGTCTCCCTCTGAGCTTTTAATACCGCATTCAAAACTACTGAGAACACGGAACTGGGAACTCGGAAATCTGCGACTTCCGACATCAGTGATTTTATGACTACTGTGAACTCAGAAAACTGGGGAAAATCGTTTTTGAACGGTGATCCAACTTGGAATTCCAACTCGGGATTCCAACTCGGGAACTCTGACCTCTTTCCAGCGCTCCGGCCTTTCCGACCTGAAGATCACTGACGTCACGATTTGACATCGTATTTTTCAGAGTTCCCAGTTGTCTTGAAAGCACCATAAAACTCATCCTTCTCCAGCTCATATCTGTGTGAAGCTGGATTCAGTGATCTCATTTACATTTCGTCTGCATTAAAACCAAATATTGATCCAGGTTGAACGTGAGAGCAGAGATGAGGTACACACTGTCCGACGCGCAGAATCAATTCAATTCAATTCAAGGGCTTTATTGGCACGGAAACATATGTTAACATTGCCAAAGCAAGTGAAGCAGATAAAAAAAGATAAATAAACAACACAAAATTAACAGTAAACATTACAAACACAACATTTTCAAAGAATAAATAAATTTCAAATGTCATAAGACACTAAATTTAGAGCATCATTGTTTTATACATTGTTTTTTTTAATGTTGTGTTGTAATGATGTGCAAATAGTTAAAGTACAAAAGGGAAAATAAATAAGCATAAATATGGGTTGTATTTACAATGGTGTTTGTTCTTCACAGGTTGCCCTTTTCTTGTGGCAACAGGTCATACATTGTGCTGCTGTGATGGCACACTGTGGAATTTCACCCAGTAGATATGGGAGTTTATCAAAATTTGATTTGTTTTCTAAGTCTTTGTGGGTCTGTGTATTTTGAGGGAAATATGTGTCTCTAATATGGTCATACATTTGGCAGGAGGTTAGGAAGTGCAGCTCAGGTTCCACCTCATGTTGTTGGCAGTGTGCACATGCTCACTGAGTCTGTACATAGTCAAAGATTTCCTTAAGTTTGGGTCAGTCACAGTGGTCAGGTATTTGCCACTGTGTACTCTCTGTTTAGGGCCAAATAACATTCTAGTTTGCTCTGTTTTTTGGTAAATTCTTTCCAATGTGTCAAGTAATTATCTTTTGTTTTCTCATGATTTGGTTTGGTTTAATTGTGCTGTTGTCCTGGGGCTCTGTAGGGTGTGTTTGTGTTTGTGAACAGAGCCCCAGGACCAGCTTGCTTAAGGAACTCTTCTCCAGGTTCATCTCTCTGTAGGTGATGGCTTTGTTATCAAATGTTTGGGAATCGCTTCCTTTTAGGTGATTGTAGAATTTAATGGCTCTTTTCTGGATTTTGATAATTAGTGGGTATCGGCCTAATTCTGCTCTGCATGCATTATTTGGTGTTCTACGTTGTACACGGAGGATATTTGTGCAGAATTCTGCTTGCAGAGTCTCGATTTGGTGTTTGTCCCATTTTGTGAATTCTTGGTTGGTGAGCGGACCCCAGACCTCACAACCATAAAGGGCAGTGGGCTCTATGACTGATTCAAGTATTTTTAGCCAGATCCTAATTGGTATGTTGAATTTTATGTTCCTTTTGATGGCATAGAAGGTCCTTCCTTGCCTTGTCTCTCAGGTCGTTCACAGCTTTGTGGAAAAATACCTGTGGAGCTGATGTTTAGGCCGAGGTATGCATCGTTTTTTTGTGTGCTCTAGGTCAACGGTGTTTTAGATGAAATGATATCCGACTAATTTGCAATTTATATATTATTATTATGCATAGCCCCACATTAAAAGTATGTGATGATGAGTTGTGAAGACAATCAGAAATACTGTTCGATTTTGTTTTCAATTGACTGCAATAGTCGCAAATAAATAAATAAAAATGTTTTAATGTTTAAATACAAAGTAAACATTGGCTGTTAATTACATATTTTTTTTTCACCAGGTCGCGAGAATTTTCACATGGCGTAAAAAAAATGGGGTCATGGGTCAAAAAGTTGAGGAAACCTGAACGTCATATTCATAGATAATGAAATGTATGTCATCACCAAAAGTTCTATATTATGGTATGCATGGAAATGGTTCCCCCTGGTGGTCATCATAATGCAATGCATCCACATTTAATTTGCCGTCACCTTGAATCGGTCCTCCAAATATACTGCTGATCTCACTCGTTTCCATGAATGGTAAAAGAAGTTGTACGTGTCCTCGCCTGTCAGTTTGTTATAAAAAATACAAAAAAACTTGATAAATCGCTTGGGTCATTTTAAGATGTTCGTTTTGAAAATTTGTTCAGCCATTTTCCCACAGTAAAAAAGTGTCCAAGTCATGTCATGTGATCTACTAGTGGATGAACTGGCAATCAGACATGATATCTGATTTAAATCAGTGGAAAGGTTATGACTTCAACTTTCTCCTCGTATGTATGTAACTCATACTCATTCATTGGTATGTTGCCCTGCGCTTTTAAAATGGCTGTGTTGCTATGGCAATTTGCGCATGTTTTGAGGGTCACCGTCAGGTACAAGATATTACACACACACACACACACACACACAAAAAATCGATATTATTTTATCCCTTTGTAATGGTAATTGGTGACATTTTATTTTAAACCTAGACTTTGAAATATCTTATTCCCCAACATCAGCACGATTTGGATGGGGACAATTTGGGAACCAAATTATCTCCACCCCACACCCCACACCTCGCTTTTCTTTGCCTGCAGTTGCTCTGGCTCTGTAATAGTCACGTTGTTGCTGTATCAGAATCCCACGGTTCTTACCTTTCTAACATTACTAAGCAGGTGTTTGTAGGACTTGTCGTTTTGAAATCAAAATGTACTTGATAAATGTAGTTTACATTTTTTTGCATGTCAATCTCTCCTGGCTCAAAGTGGAGGAGAGATTGACTTCATCACTACTTGTATTTGTGAGAGATATTGACATGTTGAATGCACAGAGCTGTCTGTCTAAACTAGATGCACACAGCTCGGACACCCATGCATAACCCACAAGACATGCCACCAGAGGTCTCTGCCCAGTCCCCTAGTCCAGAACAGACAACAGGAGGTGCACAGTACTACATAGAACCATGACTACATGGAACTCTATTCAATATCAGGTAACTGATGCAGCAGCAGAATCAGAGGCCTGAGGGAACACACTTAATATGTTGTGAAATATGTTATGAATGTAAATGTTTTTAAAATGTATAATCAAATCAAATCATTTATATAGCCCTTCGTACATCAGCTGATATCTCAAAGTGCTGTACAGAAACCCAGCCTAAAACCCCAAACAGCAAGCAATGCAGGTGTAGAAGCACGGTGGCTAGGAAAAATTCCCTAGAAAGGCCAAAACCTAGGAAGAAACCTAGAGAGGAACCAGGCTATGTGGGGTGGCCAGTCCTCTTCTGGCTGTGCCGGGTGGAGATAACAGAACATGGCCAAGATGTTCAAATGTTCATAAATGACCAGCATGGTCCAATAATAATAAGGCAGAACAGTTGAAACTGGAGCAGCAGCACGGTCAGGTGGACTGGGGACAGCAAGGAGTCATCATGCCAGGTAGTCCTGAGGCATGGTCCTAGGGCTCAGGTCCTCCGAGAGAGAGAAAGAAAGAGAGAATTAGAGAGAGCACACTTAAATTCACACAGGACACCGAATAGGACAGGAGAAGTACTCCAGATATAACAAACTGACCCTAGCCCCCCGACACAAACTACTGCAGCATAAATACTGGAGGCTGAGACAACTGCCTTAATGTTGCTGGAACCCAGGAAGAATAGCTGCTGCGAACAGGGATCCATAATAAATACAAATACATCATTGAGTACACTCTTCATATTTTCAAGCATGGTGGCGTCTGCATCATGTTATGGGTATGCTTGTCAGCGGCAAGGAATATGTTTTTTTTTTAGGATGAAAATAAACGGGTACAGCTATAAGCACAGGCAAAATCCTAGAGGAAGTCCTGGTTCAGTCTGTTTTCCAACAGACACTGTGTAAGGATCTGGGTGTAGCTGGTGCAGAGGAGTCAGGCGCAGGACAGCATAGATGAGTAACACAAGGAACTTTACTCAAAATATCAAAATACATGAAGTAGCACCAGGTCCACAAACATCGTACCGAACTTACAATAAACAAACACACACAAAAACCATGGGGAAAACAGAGGGTTAAATAATGAACAAGTAATTGGGGAATTGAAACCAGGTGTGTGAAACATAGACAAAACAAATGGAAAATGAAAAGTGGATCGGCGATGGCTTGACGGCTGGTGACGTCGACTGCCGAACGCCGCCCGAACAAGGAGAGGGACCGAATTTGGCGGAAGTCGTGACACTGGGAGACAAATTCCCCTTCCAGCAGGACATTAACCTAAAACACAAGGCCAAATATACAATGGAGTGGCTTACCAAGATGACATTAAATGTTCCTTTTTTTTAAGAATAATGTGTAAATATTGTACAACCCAGGTGTAAAAAACTCTTATAGACTTACCCAGAAAGACTCAGAGCTGTAATCACTGCCAAAAGTGATTCTAACATGTATTGACTCAGGGATATGAATACTTACTGTATATAAATTAGATATTTCATTATTTCAATTTTCAATAGATTTGTCAACATTTCTAAAACATGTTTTCACTTTGTCATCACAATGTATTTTGTGTGTTCAGATGCCCTGTGTGGACAAAGTCATGGAACCTTATGACAATCAGACTAAATTAACTACATTTTTCAGAGAGAAAACTTCAGTCCAGTCCGACCGGAACACAGAGGTAACAGCTATTTGGGCGGATGCCCTGTAGGGGTGTAGTTTACATTTTAGTATGGTCTGGGTGTCCATCACTTCGTGTTCCAGAGAGAGACAGTGTGCTAGGGCACATACCCAACCACTCCTATTAGTTCTCAAGGATATCTTATTTGATTGAGGACTTTTAAGGGTAAAATATTTCAATGGGATTGAAGTATGAGATGGAATTTGTTGAGATTTGACACGGGTTTGGATCAGTAACTTTTTGGTTTACTCTCATCATGCCTCTCTCTTTATGTCCATTCTATAGAATTATGACTCACTGGGCTCCCATCTCAGGGTCTCCCATCTCAGGGGCTCCCATCTTCAGGGGCTCCGATCTCAGAGGCTCCTATCTCAGGGGCTCCCATCTCAGGGGCTCCCATCTCAGGGGCTCCCATCTTCAGGGGCTCCCATCTTCAGGGGCTCCCATCTCAGGGGCTCCCATCTCAGGGGCTCCCATCTCAGGGGCTCCCATCTTCAGGGGCTCCCATCTTCAGGGGCTCCCATCTTCAGGGGCTCCCATCTCAGGGGCTCCCATCTCAGGGGCTCCCATCTCAGGGGCTCCCATCTTCAGGGATTCCCATCTCGGCGGTTCCTCTGTGGCCTGTTGGAGTAAAATTAGTACAGCTAGTTGTGTTCATGGTTAGGTGTTGCTATGGGTTCACAGTTAGGTGTTGCTATGGGTTTACAGTTAGGTGTGGCTATGGTGCAGATGGTTGGGCATGTGCCCTAGCCCACTGTCTCTCTCTGGAACAGGAAGTGATGCCCACCAGACCATATTAGGTTGTTATTGTGTCACTCCTACAAACTGGGGAAGGAAACACCAGCCTGCTACGCTCTCGAGGTCTACAGTTATATTAAACAAGTCATATTATGCCCCCTATGAAATTAAGCCTTGCAGTATGTGTATGTGCCATGCTCTGATTGGCTCCTCTCTCCTGGTTCCTTATCTGCAATTGGTCTATTCCAGGGGTTGGTGTCCATAGCTGTGCCGGTGGTGCGCTCTCTGGAAGATAAGCTGGGAATCATCTGGTCTTCCTCAGAGATAGGTGAGCTCTGCTCTTCAACACACCAGACATCTAGAAGGTGTATAGTATCATGGAAATGTATTCCATAGAATGGGCCTCCCCATTCAACTCAATGGTATAATGGGTGGACTGGCAGGCATTAGCAGTGTAATATTTACAAAAAGACCCTCCTCATACACATCTCCCTCTCCCCCTTTCTGTCTCTTTTTCTCTCCCTCTCTCTCTCTCTCTCTCTCTCTCTCTCTCTCTCTCTCTCTCTCTCTCTCTCTCTCTCTCTTTCTCTCTCTCTCTCTCTCTGTCTCTCTCTCTCTCTCTCTCTCTCTCTCTCTCCTCCCCCCACTTCGCTCTCTATTCTCCCCCCACTTCTCTCTCTGTTCTCCCCCCACTTCTCTCTCTCTTACCCCCACTTCGCTCTCTCTCGTCTCCCCCCTTTCCTCCTCTCCCTTCCCCCTTCAGGTGATGTGGGCTCGTTCTATGGATGTTACTCGGCCTCCCGAGTAGCGCAGCGGTCCAAGGCACTGAATCTCAGTTCAATTCCAGGCTGTATCACAACCGCCGCACAATTGGCCCAGTGTCGTCCGGGTTAGGGTTTGGCCAGAGTAGGCCGTCATTGTAAAAAATAATTTGTTCTTAACTGACTTGCCTAGTTTAATAATGGTTAAATATAAATTGTTGTTCCTGCCTTCTCTGGGCCGTACGTCACCTACTGGGAGTAGTGTACCTATTCACGTTGCCCCCTCCCCTCCCCTCCCCACACCACTGCCACTCTCTGTTGTCGTCTATGCCTAGTCACTTTAATTAACTCTACCTATATGTACAGTTGAAGTCTGAAGTTTACATACACCTTAGCAAAATACATTTAATCTCAGTTTTTCACAATTCCTGACATTTAATCCGAGTAAAGATTCCCCGTTTTAGGTCAGTTAGGATAATCACTTTATTTTAAGAATGTGAAATGTCAGAATAATAGTAGAGAGAATGATTTATTTAAGCTTTTAATTCTTTCATCACATTCCCAATGGGTCAGAAGATTACATACACTCAATTAGTATTTGGTAGCATTGCCTTTAAATTGTTTAACTTGAGTATAACGTTTCAGGTAGCCTTCCACAAGCTTCCCACAATAAGTTGTGTAAATTTTGGCCCATTCCTCCTGACAGAGCTGGTGTGACTGTCAGGTTTGTAGGCCTCCTTGCGCGCACATGCTTTTTCAGTTCTGCCTATGTAACAGTACAAATTTAGACCGTCCCTCGCCCATACCCGGGCGCGAACTAGGGACCTTCTGCACACATCAACAGTTTCCCTCGAAGCATCGTTACCCATCGCTCCACAAAAGCCGCGGCCCTTGCAGAGCAAGGGGAACTACTACTTCAAGGTCTCAGAGCAAGTGACGTCACTGATTGAAACGCTACTTAGCGCCCACGCTAACTAAGCTAGCCGTTTCACATCCGTTACACTCACCCCCCTTTTGACCTTCCTCCTTTTTCCGCAGCTACCAGTAATCCGGGTCAACAGCATCAATGTAACAGTACAAATTTAAACCGTCCCCTCGCCCATACCCGGGCGCGAACCAGGGACCTTCTGCACACATCAACAGTCACCCTCGAAGCATCGTTACCCATCGCTCCACAAAGGCCGCGGCCCTTGCAGAGCAAGGGGAACTACTACTTCAAGGTCTCAGAGCAAGTGACGTCACTGATTGAAACGCTACTTAGCGCCCACGCTAACTAAGCTAGCCGTTTCACATCCGTTACACCTACAAATGTTCTATGGGATTGGGGTCAGGGCTTTGTGCTGGCCACTCCAATACCTTGGCTAGCTGGAAACGGCAGAATTTTTCATGGAATATCTACATAGGCGTACAGAGGCCCATTATCAGTAACCATCACTCCTGTGTTCCAATGGCACGTTGTGTTAGCTAATCCAAGTTTATAATTTTAAAAGGCTATCATTATCATTAGAAAACCATATTGCAAAAACTGTTGTTCTGATTAAAGAAGCAATAAAACGGGCCTTCTTTAGACTAGTTGAGTATCTGGAGCATCAGCATTTGTGGGTTCGATTACAGGCTCAGAATAGCCAAAAACAAAGACTTTGTTCTGAAACTCGTCAGTCTATTCTTGTTCTGAGAAATGAAAGCTATTCCATGTCAGAAATTGCCAAGAAACTGAAGATCTTGTACAACGCTGTGTACTACTCCCTTCACAGAACAGAGCAAACTGGCTCTAACCAGAATAGAAAGAGGAGTGGGAGGCCCAGGTGCACAACTGGAGGACAAGTACATTAGAGTGTCTAGTTTGATAAACAGACACCTCACAAGTCCTCAACTGGCAGCTTTATTATATAGTACCCGCAAAACACAAGTCTCAACGTCAACAGTGAAGAGGCGACTCCGGGATGCTGGACTTCTAGGCAGAGTTCCTCTGTCCAGTGTCTGTGCTCTTTTGTCCATCTTCATCTTTTCTTGTTATTAGCCAGCCTGAGATATGGCTTTTTCTTTGCATCTCTGCCTAGAAGGCCAGCATCCCGGAGTCGCCTCTTCACTGTTGATGTTGAGACTGGTGTTTTGCAGGTACTTTTTAATGAAGCTGCCAGTTGAGGACTTGAGGCGTCTGTTTCTCAAACTAGACACTCTAATGTACTTTACCTCTTGCTCAGTTGTGCACCGGGGCCTCCACCTCTTTCTATTCTGGTTAGAGACAGTTTGCATCCCGGATATCAGTATTAAGATATAAGGTTCACAAGAGGTCATTCAATACAATTTATTTCATAGAGACCTTTTACATCAGCAGTTGTCACAAAGTGATTTACAGATACCCAGCCTAAAACCATAAAGAGCAAGCAATGCAGAGGCAGAAGCATAGTGGCTAGGAAAAAGTCCCTAGAAGGCAGGAACCTATGAAGAAACCGAGAGAGGAACCAGGCTCATGTGGCCATGAATGCCAGATAGATATTCAAGACGTTAAAACTTTCATACATAACCAGCAGGGAGAGATAAAAACAGCGATGGCTGTAGAGGACAAACACTTCAACGCTTCAAGATTCAACATCAATTGACTTTTCAGAGTCGGGCATTCGAAGTGGATCACAAGAGTGTACAAGAGTCATCTTGTTTAGCTTTTGAGCATTTCAATGTATTACATTCATCCAGCAGAGCCTTCTGATTCTGGGTACTGGCGTCCCTTTCCAATTGATTATTCCTCTTTATCTCCTCGATCTCTTGTCTCATTAGGTCAGCCTTCTCCTTATGGCCCTTCTCCAGGAGATCTTTCTGCTCCTGCATCCTGCGGTCCAGGGTCCTGTTGAACTCCTGCTGCTGTTGCTTCCTCTCCTCCTCCATCTTCTCTTTCATCTCCTTCAAGTACTTCTCCTGGCTAATGCGATTGTTCTCAATTCTGCGCATCATCTCTGCCTGTTGCTCCCTGAATGCTGCCTTCTCCTGCTCCAACTCAGCTGTTTTCTTCTTCTCAGCTGGAAGAGCCAAGGAGAGAGAGAAAGAAGTAGGAAAACTGGACAACTCATTTTCTCATACAGATTCATGCATATTAAAACCCTCTAGATTCTATTGGCGCAACAGTGCGTCAATCTAAGTAACATAATACAATATACCAATTAAAATCTGTCAGTTAAAGCTAGAGATATGTATATTTGCATTGGGCTGCGTCTCAATCCACCACATCTATCTATGTCGCCGTTCCTCATCAGAAGGTGGAAAGAGGCAGATCTACAGCGCTGTTTGTCAGATCAGGAGACATCCTGAAAATGGGTCTTCTCATGAAAACATCAAACGGTTTAGCCTACAAACTAATATGACCATAGAAAGGGGAGACTCTCACCAACACGATGGCATTCCCCATTTTGCTCTACGACCACAAGTGTCACGGGACTCATCTGAAGGTATCCCGGTACCAGTTTAAAAAAGGAAGTAGCTTTTTGCCAACAAAAACAATTGTTAAATATTTGTCCCAAAAAACCTATATATATTTTTTCCCCCTGAGCTTTGTTATATCACTTAGATTTAGGACAGATATTTCAAAACCTTATTTCTTATGATTTCAGTTTTGATTAACTTTTTTTGCTATTTCAGAGTGCTCTATTTAATGTGTTTCTAGGGGCTATAGTAGTAAAGGCCAAATTCAATATTTTATTTAAAAAAAATGTTTTATACTTTTTTATACTTTTAAGAATTAATCAAAGAACAAATGGGCGAGATGATCGTTGCTGGACCAGGCAAACACATTTTGAGTTATTTTGTAAATCAACTTTATCACCACTCTAAATTACCCACAACAGCACATATTGCATGTATGAAGTTTGAAGAGGGGAGATTATTCACTGCTTTGCAGTGGTGGACTGCTTCATAGCTAGGGCCTGGTCTATTCCCCTTGATTTTAAAGAGCAACTGCCTGTAAAAAACAGACTTCACATTTAGTTAACAGCCTATGTGGCATCGATATGAGTCCAACATTTATTCTACTATAAAATGTAGTAAAAAGTGTAAATAGGATCATTTTGGTCACGAAGTCAGTCTCGCACAGAACAGATGTAAATGAAGGTTGGGTTTGTTTCAATCCTGCCCACATGCCCACTGCTGGCAGCACTCAGGTAATCATCAAATCAGAATGCAGCTGCACGCAACCCGATCTCCATGCCTGTGGTAAATTTGGGTTCAATTTGGATATCCCTATGGCGCTAGTTAGTCGGGCAACAGTGCATTCAAAAAGTATTAATACCCCTTAGACTTATTCCACATGTTGTTGTTGTTTTGTTGATTCAATTTTTTTTCTCACCTACCTACAAACAATAATCTACAATCACAAAATGTTTAAACTTAAAAAAAAAAAAAAAATGTTTTTGTTAAAACTCGCGCAAAATTTCAACGTCCTGCTACTCATGCCAGGAATATAGTATATGCATATGATTAGTATGTGTGGATAGAAAACACTCTGAGGTTTATAAAACTGGTTAAATCATGTCTGTGACGATAACAGAACGTGTTTAGCAGGCGAAACCCCAAGGAAAACTTTTCACAAAAAAAATCACTCCGCCAGTCTCTGTATGGCAAGCGAAAATAGATAGGGCCCTGTTTACAATGCCTACAGCTTCCACACGATGTCGCCAGTACTGGCATTTAAATTGAAGTAAATCCTTGGTCAGATGAGAAATAGGCACTTCCTGTTATCGACCATACAAGCGGATGTTTGGAGAGAGAGAAAATGGAGCATCATTTCCAAACGTGCTGCTATTGAATACAGATCGACCCGTGATCAATTTGATCGGTTATTAACGTTTACTAATACCTAAAGTTGGATTACAAAAGTAGTTTGAAGTGTTTTGTCAAAGTTTATAGGTAACTTTTTTAATTTAAAAAAATGACGGTGCGTTTTGGAACGGTGCTTTTCCATGGATCAGACGGGCTTCATAAATGGACATTTTGGGTGTACATGGATGGATTTAATCGAAAAAAAGACCCAATTGTGATGTTTATGGGACATATAGGAGTGCCAACAAAGAAGCTCGTCAAAGGTAATGAATGTTTTATATTTTATTTCTGCGTTTTGTGTAGCGCCGGCTACGCAAATTATTCTGTTTACGTCCCCTTTGGGTATTTTGGGGTTTGCATGCTATCAGATAATAGCTTCTCATGCTTTCGCCGAAAAGCATTTTAAATATCTGACATGTTGGCTAGATTCACAACGAGTGTAGCTTTAACTGAGTACCCTGCATGTGTGTTTTAATGAAAGTTTGAGTTTTATCGAGTACTATTAGTTGTCACTCTGAATTTCCGCTGATGTTGATCCCTGTACAGGGACAGCAGCTGTAAAAGGTTAACAATTACAAGCATACCCATAACATGATGCAGTCACCACTATGCTTGAAAATATGGAGAGTGGTACTCAGCAATGTGTTCTATTAGATTTACCCCAAACATAACACTTTTCATTGACAAAAAGTGAATTTCTTTGCCACATTATTTGCAGTATAACTTTAGTGCCTTTTTGCAAACAGGAGGCATGTGGAATATTTTTGTTCTGTTCATCTTTTACCTCTGTCAATTAGGTTAATTAAGTTAATAATTATTGTGAAGTAACTACAATGTTTTTGAGCCATCCTCAGTTTTCTTTTATCACAGCTATTAAACTCTGTAACTGTTTTCATGTCACCATTGACCTAGTGGTGAAATCCCTGAGCGGTTTCCTTCCTCTCCGGCAACTGAGTTAGGAAGGACACCTGTATCGTTGAAAAGACTGGCTGAATTGATACAACATCCAAAGTGTAATTAATAACTTTACCATGGTCAAACGGATATTCCATTTCTGCATTTATTATTTTTATTATCTACCAATAGGTGCCGTTCTTTGCGAGGCATTGGAAAACCTCCCTGGTCTTTGTGGTTGAATCTGTGTTTGAAAAAGTCCAGTGGTGGGAACACTTTCTGAAGGCACTGGAAATAAAATCATATCATTCAAAATAGCAGATACTAGCAAAATGCTTATTCATGAAATCTGTCATAATTTATATGTTCTAGTTGGCCACACACACTTTTTACTCCATAATACTTAAAGTTGTATTTTTGGGCGGGGCCTGGTATTAGGGTGCGGGGCCACTGGTCTTGTTTGCATCTTCTGAACATTAGCCTAACACAGTTGATTTTTATTTTCTAATTGGAAGAAAAAAAACATTGAGGTGTGGCTTACCTTGGATTTGTTTCTCTTTTTCAGTCAATTGTTTGTCAGCTTGCAGGATGGAGTAGGACTCTGCACTCTTGTCCTTCAGGAACTGCTCCAGAACCTCCTCAGCCTGCAGAAAACAGGTCTTATAGGTTGTTGTATTGATTTTGATTCAAACCGTAACCAGGTGACTAAAATTAGTTGAAATGTTGGTCATCATTACTGACTAATGATGGATGGTTTTTGATTCTCTAATACAATACGTTGTTGATGTTGTTTGGTTTCCAGCTCTTACCCTGACTCCTTTCTTGGGCTCGGCCCGGTACTGTGCCACTATGTTGTAATGGTGATTGCAGTAAAGCCCATAGCCTCCTGGTGTGGCGTACGTCCCCTCCTTCATCCCCTGATCCATCAGAGCAGACAGATTCTCCAGAAGAGCCTTGCACTTCTTCTCTGAGGCATCCCTGTTCTGTTTGAAAAGGTTGGCGGTGTGGTTGCTAATGGCCTCCTGAAAGATTTATTGGGAATTTTCAGATTCAGGCATATGAACCCCGGTATGCCATGTTTCTATAGTGATAAATTGTTACATATTGACTCCATATCTATATTAGGCTTTTATTCAATATAGTGTAATTTTTAATCCAAGATTAAACATCTAATCTGAGCAATGATTTTCACTGTAGTGTTCTTTTGTATCAAGAAGTTAATTGATTGAGGAATTGCACTGATTGGCCATATTCCACCTGGTGTCCCTGGTGTTACTGTTGATGATTATAATTGTGTTGCATAAGCTAATCAATCATGTACCAGGCACAGATCTAGAATGATGATCCATTACCGCAAGAGCTTTCAAGAACTCCCCATTTTCGTCTTTGAAGGATCGCTTCATGAACGCTTGTGTGGCCTGGGTCTCTGATTGAAGGTGGTTCTCTGACAGCTGATTGATGTCCACTGGGAATAAGGCCTTCACATCCTCCATTCCCTTCTGGTACACAGCCAGGCCCTCATCCACAGCAGCCTGGTTCTCAATTTTAGCCATGGACAACACAGCATTCTCCAGACAGGGCACATTGCCTTGGGCAATGGTCTCCACATAGGTGGTGACCAGGTGGCCCAGCACTGCAATCAGATAGAGATGGGAGGAAAAATATGTATGTTTGTATTTAGTGCACAAAACATTTCAGAATTAACAATTGTATCCATTTTCACATACTGCACTGTAGGTAGATATCTGACTCACTCTCTCCAGTCAATGTGTGTCCCCCTATAACAGTCTTCATACGGCTCTCCTGGAAAATAAAGCGGCAGAAAGTATCTGCGACCGCTCTGAAGCTTCCAGAAAGCTCAGCCTCGTCCATGGAGTCCAGTCGGTGCATGTTGTCAGGAGTTGTAGGGGAGGGGAACACAAAACACTTGCGTGATGGGAAGAAGTTCCGGATGCACTCTCGCAGGAAGTTGTAGTCACTGATCTTTTTACCATAACCTGAAAGATAACATTGGCATTACTAGATTTTATAGTACATACAGATCTTGGGTGTGTCCCAATAACATCTCCTTTCTCCTCCAACCTATTAGAGCTCTTGCACCATGAACTGACATGTTGTCCACCCAATCAAAGGATCAGAGAATGAATCTAGTACTGAAAGCATAAGTTACAGCTAGCTAGCACTACAGTGTATAAAGTGTGGTGAGTAATGGACGTAAAGAGAGAGAAAGACAATAGATTAACAGTTAACAAATGTAGTTCTTTAAAAATGAAGGAGATGCAAAAGAGAGAGAGAGCAATATTTGCTTGCATTTTTGAAACTTTCGAATGCAACGAGCTAGATTAACTTACTCAAACATCAGGCTAAAACAGTGAGGGATGCTATGTTAGCTAGCTGGCCATGGCTATCCAACACTGGAACTCGTCCAAGGTAAACTTGTGGTTTTATGAATTAATTGCCAACGGGGCCTGCAGGTGTAACTGCTAAACTGTTTGCTGACTGTACACTGTACTGGATGATTGTAGCTGGTTTACTATAGCATTAGTTCTAGTAGCAATGTTGTCTACCTATGACGTTAGATAATATGGTGACAATGATGTAGGCTGTGTGTAGCGGTTAGTGGCAATGATATGAAGGTTTCGTTTGGTTTGGAAAGGTATTTTTCGTCTGGTCACTGACAGCTGATGTGTTGTCTACTGAAGTCCACAAGTGAAGGGAAAAGGTGAGAGGAGGAGAGAGCATAGATGTGAGATGTAATTATACAATGAACAAAATGATCATGCTGTTTGTATGTGTTACCGTGTGATCAGAGGTGTATTCATTCCCCCGATTCTGTTGAAAAACATTTCTGAAATGGAACAAAACGGGGATAAACACACTACGTTGTAAACTTTCATTCATAGGCTAGGTTGTAGCAACCTCATGATGTGTGTAGGGAACATTAAAGTATCATGTAGTAGCCTAAACCTATCAATATTACATTGAACAGGTGAATGGAATATGAATGACAGTCATCCAATATGCTGTAATAGAAATAAGGCCAAGCTCATAAACATCACCGACCGCCACTGTTTCATTCATCTGCTTGCTCTTATATTGAGCTTCACAATGAAGTTTTTACCATTTTCATTTTAAAACAACCAGGACTACAAGTACAACATAAAAATTGCAGTTGCATTCGTGAGTTATATTGTGAATGTCAATAAAAAAATAAGGTCCGCCTTAACAGACAAAAAATAATTCAAAATAATTCTGTAAGTACAGCAATTGTTTTCTCAGTGGGAAATGAATATCCAACTCATCAGTGACAAGTGTGTGGAGTTTGGAGATTGTGACAGCAACTATGTGATCTTATTACAGTATTATAGACACCATGTCCTGGGATTTACTAATGTCTTCTAAATTAAAAAAAAACTTAGCTTCCAACGACTCTTGTGTAGCTTACATGTGTGTTTGTGAGTGTCTCAGCTTTTCATATTGGGGTCATAATTGTCTGTAGCTCAAACTGTTGGCACATTGCAGACGTTTTTTTGTGAGGAGAACCGTTTTCAGGATCCTTTCTTGTCACACAAACTCCACTCTATCTCAGCCCCCATTAATCACACAGGTTAATGGTTGGTTTCTGCAGATGAAGAAGGAATAGACACATCTGATTAAAAAGTATGTAGCTCATAAAATAAGGGGTTGGAAGTATTAAATCACGCTGGTGTGATTGTGGGACTCAAAGCGAGATGGATACAAATAATATGCCTATTGCTGATTTATCATGATTATACTGTAATTTGGAAATAGTAGAGGCCTGAGAGAGTGAGGTATATTTAAGCAATAAGGCCTGAGAGAGTGAGGTATATTTAAGCAGTACAGCCTGAGAGAGTGAGGTATATTTAAGCAGTACAGCCTGAGACAGTGAGGTATATTTAAGCAATAAGGCCTGAGAGAGTGAGGTATATTTAAGCAATAAGGCCTGAGAGAGTGAGGTATATTTAAGCAATAAGGCCTGAGAGAGTGAGGTATATTTAAGCAGTACAGCCTGAGAGAGTGAGGTATATTTAAGCAGTACATCCTGAGACAGTGAGGTATATTTAAGCAGTACAGCCTGAGAGAGTGAGGTATATTTAAGCAGTACAGCCTGAGAGAGTGAGGTATATTTAAGCAGTACAGACTGAGAGAGTGAGGCATATTTAAGCAGTACAGCCTGAGAGAGTGAGGTATATTTAAGCAATTAAGGCCTGAGAGAGTGAGGTACATGGCCCAAATACCATGGCTTAGTGTAACGGCTGTCTAGGTGTGGTGAAGGAGAGTCGGACCAAACTGCAGCGTGTATATTGCGATCCATGTTTAATGAAAAAATAAACGTAAATATGAAATAAACACAAAACACTACAAAACAATAAACGTAATGAAAACCGAAACAGCCTATACTTGTCAACTAAATACAGCGACATGAACAACGACACATAGGACAATCACCCACAAACACACAGTGAAACCCAGGCTACCTAAATATGGTTCCCAATCAGAGACATTGACTAACACCTGCCTCTGATTGAGAACCATATCAGGCCAGACATAGAAATAGACAAACAAGACATCCAACATAGAATGCCCACCCAGTTCACGTCCTGACCAACACTAAAGCAAGGAAAACACACACGAACGATGGTCAGAACGTGACACTAAGTGCTGTTCTAATTTACGACGCCACGCAGAGTCCCTGTATACAACCCTTAGCCGTATATAGCCCAAATATAACAAACCCACGAGGTGCCTTATTGCTATCATAAACTCGGATACATTCTTCCAATTATTCTGCTCTTCTCTTTGGTGTGAACAGGAACGATTCACGCTACTAAATCAAACAATTGGAAAACGAGACGGACTTGTGTTGCTCTAACTAACCTTTCCCTTAGTGGTAGAGTGCTTACCCACTGGATGTTGTGTGCTGAAGTTTTACTTGTTCTTATACATTTTCTAATCACAAACCATTAGTTATTATTCAATTTGCTGGTTTAAGAAAACGACAAAGACGACGATGACTAAGCTGGATTCGGGGTCGAGATCATGATCCCAGTCTTGTGCTTATAGCATTTATCTGAAAGATTCTCACGATCTGTGTGTGGAGTGTTAAGGGTTTGGAGGGTTCACAAGAGGTCACTCAATCAAATGTTTTTTATAAAGCCCTTTTCACATCAGCTTTCATAGATAACCAGCAGGGTTAGATAAAAAAGAATGATGGCCATAGAAGACAAACACTTCAACACTTCAAGACTCAATATCAGTTTACTTTTCATAGTCAAGAATTCAAGGTGGAGTAGATCACATTACGATACAGGGCTGCTGAGGAACAAGTCGTTCAACAACTTGTACAGGGGCCTGTGATCTATTGTTGAGCTCCCTCATTAACATTTCCATCTGTTTATTCTGTCCCTCAGCCTGCTGATTTAAGAATTCCATCAGACCCTTCTGATTCTGGGTATTGGTCTCCCTTTCCAATTCATCCCTCTTCTTAATCTCCAAGATCTCTTGTCTCATTAGCTCAGCCTTCTCCTTATGGCCGTTCTCCAGGAGATCTTTCTGCTCCTGCATTCTGCGTTCCAGCGTCCTGTTGAACTCCTGCTGCTGTTGCTTCCTCTCTTTCTCCATCATCTCTTTCATCTCCTTCAAGTACTTCTCCTGGCTAATGCGATTGTTCTCAATGGTGCGCTCCATCTCTGCCTGTTGCTCCCTGAATGCTGCCTTCTCCTGCTCCAACTCAGCTGTTTTCTTCTTCTCAGCTGGAAGAGCCAAGGAGAGAGAGAAAGAAGTAGGACAACTGGACAACTCATTTTCTCATACAGATTCATACACATTAATACCCTCTAGAGTCTATTGGCCAACAGTGTGTCAATCTAAGTAACATAATAAAATAATACCCATTAAAATCTGATCGTTTTAAGCAAAATTTATATTTGCATTGGGCTGCGTCTCAATCCACCACATCCATCTATGTCACCGTTCCTCATCAGAAGGTGGAAAGGGGCAGATCTACAGCGCTGTTTGTCAGATCAGGAGACATCCAGAAAAACGGGTCTTCTCATGAAAACATCGAACGGTTTAGCCTACAAACTAATATGACCATAGAAAGGGGAGACTCCCACCAACACGATGGCATTCCCCATTTTGCTCTACGACCACAAGTGTCACGGGACTCATCTGAAGGTATCCCGGTACCAGTTTAAAAAAGGAAGTAGCTTTTTGCCAACAAAAACAATTGTTAAATATTTGTCCCAAAAAACCTATATATATATTTTTCCCCCTGAGCTTTGTTATATCACTTAGATTTAGGACAGATATTTCAAAACCTTATTCCTTATGATTTCAGTTTTGATGAACTTTTTTTGCTATTTCAGAGTGCTCTATTTAATGTGTTTCTAGGGGCTATAGTAGTAAAGGCCAAATTCAATATTTTATTTAAAAAACATGTTTTATACTTTTTTATACTTTTAAGAATTAATCAAAGAACAAATGGGCGAGATGATCGTTGCTGGACCAGGCAAACACATTTTGAGTTATTTTGTAAATCAACTTTATCACCACTCTAAATTACCCACAACAGCACATATTGCATGTATGAAGTTTGAAGAGGGGCGATTATTCAGTGCTTTGCAGTGGTGGGCTGCTTCATAGCTAGGACCTGGTCTATTCCACTTGATTTGAAAGAGAAACTGCCTGTAAAAAACAGACTTCTCATTTAGAAAACAGCCTATGAAGCATCGATATGAGTCCAACATTTATTCTACTATTAAAATGTAGTAAAAAGCGTAAAAAGGATAATTATGGTCATGAAGTCAGTCTCGCACAGAACAGATGTAAATGAAGGTTGGGTTTGTTTCAATCCTGCCCACATGCCCACTGCTGGCAGCACTCAGGTAATCATCAAATCAGAATGCAGCTGCCTGTGGTAAATTTGGGTTCAATTTGGATATCCCTATGGCGCTAGTTAGTCGGGCACCAGATTGGTATACAGTACATTCAGAAAGTATTCATACCCCTCGACTTATTTCACATTTTGTTGTGGATTAAAGATATGTTTTTCTCTCAATCATCTACACACTACAATGACAACATGTTTTAAACTTTTTTTAAATGAAATACAAAAATGTCTAATTTACATAAGTATTCACACCCCTGAGTCAAAACAGAATCACTTTTGGCAGCGATTACAGCTGTGAGTCTTTTTGGGTAAGTCTCTGAGAGCTTTCCACACCTGGATTGTACAATATTTTCCCATTATTATTTTCAAAATTCTTCAAAGTGGTTGTGTTGTTGAACATTGCTAGACAACCATTTCCAGCCATAGATTTTCAAGCAGATTTAGGTCCAAACTCTAACTCGGCCTAAACTGTGACTGTCATCTTCATAAGAATTTCCAGTGTAGATTTGGCCTTGCGTTTGAGGTTATTGTCCTGCTGAAAGGTGGGAAGCTGAACAAGGTTTTCCCCTAGGATTTTACCTGTGTTTAGCTCCATTCCATTTATTGTTTATCCTGAAAACTACAAAGTTCTTAACAATTACAAGCATACCCATAACATGCAGTCACCAATATGCTTGAAAATGTGGAGAGTGGTACTCAGTCAATTAGGTTAGTACTGAGAAGTAACTACAATGTTTTTGATCCATCCTTTGTTTTCTTCTATCACAGCCACACTCTGTAACTGTTTTAATGTCACCATTGGCCTAATGGTGAAATCCCTGAGCGGTTTCCTTTCTCTACGGCAACTGAGTTAAGAAGGATGCCTGTATCTTTGTAAAGACGGGGTGAATTCCATCCAAAGTATAATTAAGAACTTTACCATGGCCAAAGGGATATTCAGCAGCTACTTTAATTATTTTTACCCATCTACCAATAGGTGACCTTCTTTGCGAGGCATTGGACAACCTCCCTGGTCTTTGTGGTTGAATCTGTGTTTGAAAAAGTGGGAATACTTTCTGAAGGCACTGGAAAAGAATCATATCATTCAAAATAGCAGATACTAGCAAAAATCTTATTCATGAAATCTGTCATAATTTAAATGTTCGAGTCGGCCACCAATAATACTTTCTACTCCATAATACTTAAAGTTGTATTTTTGGGCGGGGCCTGGCATTAGGGCGGAGCCACTGGTCTTGTTTCAATCTTCCGAACATTAGCCTAACACAGTGGATTTTTATTTTATAATTGGAAGAAAAAAAAGATTGAGGTGTGGCTTACCTTGGATTTGTTTCTCTTTTTTAGTCAGTTGTTTGTCAGCTTGCAGGATGGAGTAGGACTCTGCACTCTTGTCCTTCAGGAACTGCTCCAGAACCTCCTCAGCCTGTAGAAAACAGGTCTTATAGGTTGTTGTATTGATTTTGATTCAAACCGTAACCAGCTGACTGAAATTAGTTGAAATACTAAATTGTTTATTACTGACTAATGATGGATGTTTTTGATTCTCTAAAACTATGATGTTGCTGTTTGGTTTCCAGCTCTTACCCTGACTCCTTTGTTAGGCTCAGCCCGGTACTGTGCCACTATGTTGTCATGGTGATTGCAGTAAAGCCCATAGCCTCCTGGTGTGGCGTACGTCCCCTCCTTCATCCCCTGATCCATCAGAGCAGAGAGATTCTCCAGAAGGGCCTTGCACTTCTTCTCGGAGGCATCCTTGTTCTGTTTGAAAAGGTCGTCGGAGTGGTTGACAATGGCCTCCTGAAAGATTTATTGGGAATTTTCACATTCAGACATGTGAACCCCGGTATGCCATGTTACTATAGTGAGTAATTGTTACATATTGGCTCCATATCTATATTAGGCTTTTATTCAATATAGTGTAATTTTAATCCAAGATTAAACATCTAATCTGAGCAATGATTTTCACAGTAGTGTTCTTTTGTCTCAATAAGTTAATTGATTGAGGAATTGCACTGATTGGCCATATTCCACCTGGTGTCATTGGTGTTGCTGTTGATGATTATACTTTTGTTGCATAAGCTTATCAATCATGTACCAGGCACAGATCTAGAATGATGATCCATACCGCCAGAGCTTTCAAGAATTCCCCATTGTCGTCTTTGAAGGATCGCTTCATGAATGCCTTTGTGGCCTGGGTCTCTGATTGAAGGTGGTTCTCTGACAGCTGATTGACGTCCACTGGGAATAAGGCCTTCACATCCTCCATTCCCTTCTGGTACACCGCCAGGCCCTCATTCACAGCAGCCTGGTTCTCAATTTTAGCCATGGCCAACACAGCATTCTCCAGACAGGGCACATTGCCTTTGGCTATGGTCTCCACATAGGTGGTGACCAAGTGGCCCAACACTGCAATTAGATAGAGGTGGGAGGAAAAACATGTGGCACTAAATATTTAGGAAAACCTCTCTCTTTTTCACATACTGTCCTGTAGGTGGATGTCTGACTCACTTTCTCCAGTCAATGTGTGTCCCCCTATAACAGTCTTCATACGGCTCTCCTGGAAAATAAAGCGGCAGAAAGTATCTGAGACCTCTCTGAAGCTTCCAGAAAGCTCAGCCTCGTCCATGGAGTCCAGTCGGTGCATGTTGTCAGGAGTTGTAGGGGAGGGGAACACAAAACACTTGCGTGAGGGGAAGAAGTTCCGGATGCACTCTCGCAGGAAGTTGTAGTCATTGATCTTTTTACTAGTACCTGAAAGATAACATTGACATTACTATATTTTATAGTACATGCAGATCTTGGGTGTGTCCCAATAATATCTCCTTTCTCCTCCATCCTATCAGAGCTCTTGCAGCATGAACTGACATGTTGTCAACCCAATCAAAGGATCGGAGAATGAATCTAGTACTGATAACATAAGCTACAGCTGGCTAGCACTACAGTGTATAAAGTGTGGTGATTAATTGACTCAAAGAGAAAGACAATAGTTTAACAGATTTAAACAAATGTATTTCTTTAAAAATGAAGGAGAAGCGATAGAGTGATAGAGTGCTACATCTTCTTATATTTTTTCTACCTTCACTTAGCTAGTGAATGCAGCTAGTTAGATTATCCTACTCAAACAACCAGCTAAAACAGCAAGGGATGCTATGTTACCCAGCTGAATGTCTATCCAACACTGGAACTCTTCCAATGTAAGATTTTGGTTTTATTAATTTATTGCCACCGGGGCCCACCGGTTTAACTGCTAAACTGCTTGCTGACTGTTAACTGTAACGTTACTGCATGAATGTAGCTGATTTAGTAACACCTTACTTCTATTAACTACAGTGCCTTGCGAAAGTATTCGGCCCCCTTGAACTTTGCGACCTTTTGCCACATTTCAGGCTTCAAACATAAAGATATAAAACTGTCTTTTTTTGTGAAGAATCAATAACAAGTGGGACACAATCATGAAGTGGAACGACATTTATTGGATATTTCAAACTTTTTTAACAAATCAAAAACTGAAAAATTGGGCGTGCAAAATGATTCAGCCCCTTTACTTTCAGTGCAGCAAACTCTCTCCAGAAGTTCAGTGAGGATCTCTGAATGATCCAATGTTGACCTAAATGACTAATGATGATAAATACAATCCACCTGTGTGTAATCAAGTCTCCGTATAAATGCACCTGCACTGTGATAGTCTCAGAGATCCGTTAAAAGCGCATAGAGCATCATGAAGAACAAGGAACACACCAGGCAGGTCCGAGATACTGTTGTGAAGAAGTTTAAAGCCGGATTTGGATACAAAAAGATTTCCCAAGCTTTAAACATCCAAAGGAGCACTGTGCAAGCGATAATATTGAAATGGAAGGAGTATCAGACCACTGCAAATCTACCAAGACCTGGCCGTCCCTCTAAACTTTCAGCTCATACAAGGAGAAGACTGATCAGAGATGCAGCCAAGAGGCCCATGATCACTCTGGATGAACTGCAGAGATCTACAGCTGAGGTGGGAGACTCTGTCCATAGGACAACAATCAGTCGTATATTGCACAAATCTGGCCTTTATGGAAGAGTGGCAAGAAGAAAGCCATTTCTTAAAGATATCCATAAAAAGTGTCGTTTAAAGTTTGCCACAAGCCACCTGAGAGACACACCAAACATGTGGAAGAAGGTGCTCTGGTCAGATGAAACCAAAATTGAACTTTTTGGCAACAATGCAAAACGTTATGTTTGGCGTAAAAGCCACACAGCTCATCACACTGAACACACCATCCCCACTGTCAAACATGGTGGTGGCAGCATCATGGTTTGGGCCTGCTTTTCTTCAGCAGAGACAGGGAAGATGGTTAAAATTGATGGGAAGATGGATGGAGCCAAATACAGGACCATTCTGGAAGAATGATGGAGTCTGCAAAAGACCTGAGACTGGGACGGAGATTTGTCTTCCAAGAAGACAAAGATCCAAAACATAAAGCAAAATCTACAATGGAATGGTTCAAAAATAAACATATCCAGGTGTTAGAATGGCCAAGTCAAAGTCCAGACCTGAATCCAATCGAGAATCTGTGGAAAGAACTGAAAACTGCTGTTCACAAATGCTCTCCATCCAACCTCACTGAGCTCGAGCTGTTTTGCAAGGAGGAATGGGAAAAAATGTCAGTCTCTCGATGTGCAAAACTGATAGAGATATACCCCAAGCGACTTACAGCTGTAATCGCAGCAAAAGGTGGCGCTACAAAGTATTAACTTAAGGGGGCTGAATAATTTTGCACGCCCAATTTTTCAGTTTTTGATTTGTTAAAAAAGTTTGAAATATCCAATAAATGTCGTTCCACTTCATGATTGTGTCCCACTTGTTGTTGATTCTTCACAAAAAAATACAGTTTTATATCTTTATGTTTGAAGCCTGAAATGTGGCAAAATTCGCAAAGTTCAAGGGGGCCGAATACTTTCGCAAGGCACTGTATGTTGATTATGACGTTAGCTAATATGGTGATAACGATGTCGACTATGTGTAGCGGTTAGCGGTTATGATATGAAGGTTTGGCTTTTTTTGCCTGGTCAGCTAGACAGCTGATGTGTTGTGCACTGAAGTCTACAAGCAAAGGGAAAAGGTGTTAGGAGATGCGAGAAGGAATTATATATTATATATATATTATAATGTGCAAAAGAATCATACTGTTTGTATGTGGCTCCTATGAAAGTGAACTGTGTTTGCGTGTGGTCAAGGGTGTATTAATTCCGCAGATTCTGTTGAAAAACATTTCTTAAATGGAAAGAAACGGGGATAAACATACCTGCATTTGTCCAATGGAAACTCTCGTTTGCAAAAAAAATCTTAAACGTCACTGACCTGTTTCATTCATCTGCTTGATCTTATATTTAGCATCACATTGAAGTGTTTTACCACGCTCTTTCTATGTAGAAGAACCCCTTACAGTATCATAGACACTATGTCCTGGGATTTACTATGATCTTCTATGTAGAAGAACCCCTAACAGTATTATAGACACTATGTCCTGGGATTTACTATGGTCTTCTATGTAGAAGAACCCCTTACCTTCTAACAATTCTTGGGTAGCTTACATGTGTGTGTTTGTGAGTGTCTCAGCTTTTCATATCAGGGTCATAATAGTCTGTAGCTCAAACTGTTTGGACATTACAGATGTTTTTTTGTGAGGAGAACTGTTTTCGGGACCCACCCGTGTCACACAAACTCCACTCTATCTCAGCCCCCATTAATCACACAGGTTAATGGTTGGTTCCTGCAGATGAAGAAGGAATAGACAAATCTGATGCAAAAAAAGGAGTATGTAGCTCAAACACACAATGTTTAAAAGGGGTTGAAGTTAATAAATCACGCTGGTGTGATTGTGCGACTCAAAGCGAGGCCCTACCCGCGCCCCCACCCGGCTCCTGTGTGCTCTCTTGCCAGTTAGGGTGAGGCTACTTGAAGAGAGAGGGCGGCTCCTGTGTGCTCTCTCCACAGTTAGGGTGAGGCTACTTGAAGAGAGAGGGCGGCTCATTGTGTGCTCTCTCACCAGTTAGGGTGAGGCTACCCGAAGAGAGAGGGCGGCTCCTGTGTGCTCTCTCACCAGTTAGGGTGAGGCTACTTGAAGAGAGAGGGCGGCTCCTGTGTGCTCTCACACCAGTTAGGGTGAGGCTACTTGAAGAGAGAGGTCGGACAGATTCGGTGCCTGTGTCTGCCTCGGTCAAGCACCGTTTGCCTCTCTTCCCAGACATGTTGATGAACGTTCCTGTCCCACCCCAGTAAACCGTTTCCTACCTGGACTTTCGAGACTGGGCTAGCTAACCAAGCGCTGCATATAACTAGCTTTTCCTTCCTGCCCACAGTTGAGTTGCTGGGGTAGCTCTCTTGTTAAGAATACGTAGCTTAAATTCGCTTGGTTATTCTAAATAGTCAAAGATGCTAGCTAGCCTTCCTTGCCAGAGCCCCTTTTGCTTCCCGCACCTCAACTCTTTTCATTCCTGGGAATTATATTGAATTACTATTTGCTCCAGTCTGTTACAACAGCTGTCTGTCCCATTCCCAGGTATGTTACAAGGTATTTTGTCACCAGTAGCTATGACTGGTCTGTAGGGTAACCTCCATGATAAGGCTTTTCCCCTTGGTCTATTTTTTAATGCATGCCTTCCAGCACTGGGTGCCAGCCGGTTGCCAGAACGCATCTTACCGCCTAAACCGAGTGAGGCTCATCACTGATAGCCAGAGCCTGTGTACCCAGAGTGGGCTAGGCTTTAGGCAAACCTTGGCACATGAACACAGGTTTTTCAACTGAGATCCACAGTGTTCACGAGTGTAAAAACTGGTGTGTCTCCCACATATGAGTTAGATGAAAAGTGTCCCATCTCCACATTCAGACACACAGTTGTCAAGATTGGTGGAAGAATCTCTCCCAGTCCCAGGATTTCATTGGCCTTGTCAGGCATGATTGTAGATCCTTCAGCCAAAGTCGCGAGAGTACTCCTTCAGGGAACAGTAGTTATAGTCATAAGGCTACACTTTGCATCATACCGTGGTATATTGTCTGATATACAGCTGGAATGCTGTTTAAGCCAATCAGCATCTAGGTCTCAAACTACCTGGTTTATCTGAATGAAAATCACCTTTCTTGAGTTGCAGGGAATTCTCCAGATACTGGTCTGGAGTGATTTCCCTGCCGTCGATCTCGAGCTGTAGAGTGAAATCTCTGACGGTCCACACAAAATTAGGAAAGAACTGCATAAACTGGGTGCCCTCTCCTTCCTCCTCATCGACAGTGGAAGACTTTACCTTGATCCTCTCTGTCAGGTCGTTCACATATCTGTAGGACCGGTTGAGGATTGATACAGCATTTCCCAAAGCTCATGTCAGTGTCATGGACAGTTTCTGTACAGGGACTTGAACTTCAGGGAAATTACAAACAAACAAACTAAGTAATTTTCAGTTTAGATTTCAATTGACACAGTAACGCCATTTGTTTGAAAGTCACCGACTTTGCTTTTCGTCCACATCAGCTCTTCATGTTCACTGAAGCTAAGAATCAATCACAGGAACCGGCATCCTGAGATTTCTCAAACCCTTTACAGTTTCCAGAGAAATAAATGACTACGTAGCACTGATAAACACGACATATGCAACATGCATATAGTATATTTAATTAAATGGAACATATTTAGTTGGTGAATTATGAACATTTAAATGATCTACCATATCACTGATTAGGTCTAGCCTACAATTAAATCATGTTAAAATGTACATACAAATTCATGAAAATGTTCATCACAATTAGCTAGGCTACCACTAATATGGCTGAGATGACTGTCAAAAGCCTAACAAACAAGCAAACTATCATATCAAATACCACGACAGATTATGTCCACAAGAATGGAGCCAAATGTTCAACCAAAAGGATACTGAAGCTTCTCCACAGCATCATTGTCGATGGTCCCTCGACTGTTGTAGACCAGAGTACTGCTTAACAGAATGGCCAGCGAGAAGATCCAGGCATCATTCTTAGAATCCCCCTGAAACAAGTATCACAACATGTATCGGATCTCCGACGAAGTAATCATCTTGTTTAAATAATGAGGGTGCAGATACAGTATGTGTTCACTGTGCTTTGTTGGTAAATGAAGGAATGTGAATATGTAATGTGGATTGTAAAGAGATTGAACTTTGACCTCCCACCTTCTCCACATCCCCCAGTCCCTCTGTATCCAGCAGCACCAGGGTGTGGTCTGTTTTTTCAGGATGAGGGACACACCACATCCAGATGCCTTTAGTCTTGGACTGGATGGTGGCTCCAAGGGCAAAACCTAAATCAACAGAGATTGATGAGGACATTTACAGTATAAATATTAAACCAGCCTATAACACTGTTACAGAGCTGGATCAGAGCTACTGCAGACCTGAACTAGCTAGGTACTAGCAAAGCCCTAGACCAGAGTTAGTTAGTACGGACCAGAACTAGCTAGCTACTAGCAAAGCCCAAGACCAGAGTTAGTTAGTGTGGACCAGAACTACTACAGAACAGAAGGTATGTAAGGGTTTTCCTGTGGTGAAGGAGAAGCGGACCAAATTGCAGCATGGTGGTTATTCATGTTCTTTAATAAAGGAACTAGACATGAAATAACTAACAAAACAATAAATGTGCGAAAACCTAAACAGTCCTATCTGGTGCAAACACAGAGACAGGAACAATCACCCACAAACACACAGTGAAACCCAGGCTACCTAAGTATGATTCTCAATCAGAGACAACTAATGACACCTGCCTCTGATTGAGAACCATACTAGGCCGAAACATAGAAATACCCCAAAACATAGAAAAACAAACAGACTGCCCACCCAACTCACGCCCTGACCATACTAAATAAATACAAAACAAAGGAAATAAAGGTCAGAACGTGTCAGTAACCCCCCCCCCCCCCAAAGGTGCGGACTCCGGCCGCAAAACCTTAACCTATAGGGGAGGGTCTGGGTGGGCGTCTGTCCGCGATGGCGACTCTGGCGCGGGACGCGGACCCCACTTCACCATAATCTTAGTCCGCCTTATTGTCTGCTTCCGTGGCCACCTAACCACGGCGACCCCTCTAAATGACCCCACTGGACTGAGGGGCAGCTCGGGACAGAGGGGCGGAAGCGCTTGGCTGAGGGGCAGGGGCTCTTGGCTGAGGGGCAGGGGCTCTTGGCTGAGGGGCAGGGGCTCGTGGCTGAGGGGCTCTGGCGCCTCTGGGCTGAGGGGCTCTGGCGCCTCTGGCTGACTGGCGGCACCTGGCTGACTGGCGGCCCCTGGCTGACTGGCGGCCCCTGGCTGACTGGCGGCACTGGCGGCCCCTGGCTGACTGGCGGCACTGGCGGCCCCTGGCAGACTGCCGGCACTGGCGGCCCCTGGCAGACTGGCGGCCCCTGGCAGACTGGCGGCACTGGCGGCCCCTGGCAGACTGGCGGCACTGGCGGCCCCTTGCAGACTGGCGGCACTGGCGGCCCCTTGCAGACTGGCGGCACTGGCGGCGCTGGGCAGACGGGAAGTTCCGGCAACGCTGGAGAGGAAGGCTCTGGCAGCGCTGGACTGAGTAGCTCTGGTGCCTCTGGAATGAGGGGCGGGAGCTCTGGTAGCGCCGAACAGGCGGGAGACTCCGGCTGCGCTGGAGAGGAGGAAGGCTCTGGCAGCGCCGGACAGGCGGGAGACTCCGGCAGCAGCGCCGGACAGGCGGGAGACTCCGGCAGCAGCGCCGGACAGGCGGGAGACTCCGGCAGCAGCGCCGGACAGGCGGGAGACTCCGGCAGCAGCGCCGGACAGGCGGGAGACTCCGGCAGCAGCGCCGGACAGGCGGGAGACTCCGGCAGCGCTGGAGAGGAGGAAGGCTCCGGCAGCGCTGGACACGCGGGAGCCCCTGTAAGGATGAGCCGGAGAGACAGCTTGGTGCGGGGGGCTGCCACCGGAGGGCTGGTGCGTGGAGGTGGTGACGGATAGACCGGACCGTGCAGGCGCACTGGAGCTCTTGAGCACCGAGCCTGCCCAACCTTACCCGGTTGAATGGTCCCGGTCGCCCTGCCAGTGCGGCGAGGTGGAATAGCCCGCACTGGGCTATGCAGGCAAACCGGGGACACCGTGCGCAAGGCTGGTGCCATGTAAGCCATGGCACTTGGCTCGATGCCCACTCTAGCCCGGCCGATACGCAGAGCTGGAATGTACCGCACCAGGCTATGCACCCGCACTGGGGACGCCGTGCGCTTCACAGCATAACACGGTGCCTGCCCGGTCTCTCCAGCCCCCCGGTAAGCACAGGAAGTTGGCACAGGTCTCCTACCTGGCTTCACCACAATTTCTGTGTGCCACCCCTCCAAGAAATTTTTGGGGCTGACTCTCGGGCTTCCATCCACGCCGCCGTGCTGCCTCCTCATACCAGCGCCTCTCCGCCTTCGCCGCCTCCAGCTCTTCTTTGGGGCGGCGATATTCTCCAGGCTGTGCCTAGGGTCCTTTTCCTTCCAATTCCTCCTCCCATGTCCAGAAGTCTCTCTCGCGCTGCTCCTGCTGCTGCCCGTTACCACGCCGCTTGGTCCTGTTGTGGTGGGTGATTCTGTAAGGGTTTTCCTTAGGTGAAGTAGAGGTGGACCAAAATGCAGCGTGGTGGTTATTCATGTTCTTTAATTTATAAAGAAACTACACATGAGATAACTAACAAAAACAACAAACGTGAGAAAACCTATAACAGTCCCATCTGGTACAAAGACAGGAACAATCACCCACCAACACACAGTGAAACCCAGGCTACCTAAATATGGTTCCCAATAAGAGACAATGACCAACACCTGCCTCTGATTGAGAACCATATCAGGCCAGATATAGAAATAGACAAACAAGACATCCAACATAGAATGCCCACTCAGATCACACCCTGACCAACCAAAACATAGAAACATACAAAGCAAACTATGGTCAGGGTGTGACAGTTAGTTAGTGTGGACCAGAATTACTGCAGACCAGAACTAGCTAACTACTAGCAAAGCCCTAGACCAGAGTTAGTTAGTGCAGACCAGAGCTAGGGGGGAGGGGGAGATAGTTGCCCCATTTTAGGGGGCAAAAAGTATTGGGACAAAATTCACTTTGAATTAAATGGTAAATAATGTATTGTGTCATATTTGTGTCACTTTTGTTGTTAATAAGAATAGTATATGTTTGTAAACACTTCTACATTAATGTGGATGCTACCATGGTTACGCATAGTCCTGAATGAATCGTGAATAATGATGAGTGAGGAAGTACATACCCCCAAGACATGCTAACCTCTCACCATTACAATAACAGGGGAGTTTAGCATTTTATATCATACCTCCAAGACATGCTAACCTCTCACCATTACAATAACAGGGGAGTTTAGCATTTTATATCATACCTCCAAGACATGCTACCCTCTCACCATTACAATAACAGGGGAGGTTAGCATTTTATATCATACCTCCAAGACATGCTACCCTCTCACCATTACAATAACAGGGAAGGTTATCAAGTTTCTTTAAAATGGTATAAAATACTTCTATGTTTGAGGAATATTAATTGTGAGATTTCTGTTGTTTTGAATTTGGCGCCCTGCACTTTCACTGGCTGTTGTCATATCGATCCCGTTAGCGGGATCTCAGCCATAAGAAGTTTTAACAGTGGCGTGCCGTGGGCCTGGGGCCTGGGCCTTCAGTGAGGTCCTACACAGTCCCACCCAAATTAATCCACCTCTTATTACCATCATTATGATGCCATGGCTCTAGACACTATACATTTAGACAGAAACGCAGTATAACCAGGTGTTGCGTCACCTTGAAATTAACATTTTTATTTAGAGAATTGCAGGTGAAGAGTACAATACAGTACAGTTCAACTAATAGGCAAGAACATAGTCGAGTGCAACAGAGTTATATTAAAATTCTTCTTCTATCCATTTCTGGTCCACAAACTTTGAGCTTTATGTCCAAATAAAAAGTATTTTCAATATTTCCCTATTTTTCTTCACCTTTTCATTGTGCAGCTCCGTTGCCCTGCGCGCTTGTTCGTTGAGCTGTAGATCCATTCGGGTGTCCCCAAAAGTTTTCAAAAGCACCATTGCTTGTAAGTGCCCAGCTGTACTTTGGTGTCTCGTTGCTGTCTTGGTTAGACAACTCAAGTTCGCAAAGCCAGTGTGGCTCCAAACACCAAATTGATCACTTGCAAATATTGCATTCCCAGCAGTACAGTTTGCAGTGCTTCTCGGAGCCTGTGAGCCATTGATAGCGCTCGTAGTTGGAACTTTGAAAGTGACGAACGAACCCCTTTCCCGTCTGTGACAGGCTTTGTAGCGTCGGCGTCGGGCGACCTCACCTTACAATGTCTAACTTTTCTTGGAAAGTTCGTCTTGAGAATGGCGTTATAATTATATCCTCGACCAAATCGATATCTTCTCCTCCTTCCGCCATTGTGGGTTGAAAAAACAGCTTAGTAGTACGCAAATTAAGTTTTCAAATTCAGTTTCCTAGTTCTGCATAGACCTGCCCATATAGGACCTGCCTCTCAATATTGGTAATCCAATCAAAAGACGTGCATGCACTACGCCTGCTAGCTGGCTCCTGTGTAACACTGGAGCCAGCCAGCAGGCGTACAATAGCCAACTCTAAAGCTGATTGGTTGACACAAAATGTTCATTTCCATTCCCTTTAAGCTACAAGCGCCCGCACTGTTGATTCTGAAGGCCTGAGGGCAGATTTTAGACCCCTGGCAACACATGATGGCTGCATATGATTGGATAAAAGATCTAATATAAAGACCAGCCCTCCAAATCTCAACCTGGGGCTGGAAGCAGTGCAACCAAGAGGAAAGCTATGAAATGAAGAGTATAAATCTTACTCTGGGGAGTAATTTAATACATATTTGTGGGAAAATATATTTAAAAATATATATATATTCTGATGATGTTTAGGCCAGCAGAGAAGGCCTTGCTGGCCCTGACGGCCCACCACTGAGTTTTAAGTATACAATTATTATATATATATTTATATACAAATATATATATTACTAGCATTACTTTATAACAATATTTAACAATATTTAACAACCAACTCTGTAATTACAATTTTATAACAATATTTAACAACCAACTCTGTAATTACAATGTTGTTACATGGGATACATATGTATTTAAAATGTACTTACCCAGAAGCAAGCAATTTAATCTAAAGTGAGGTGACATGTTGAATTACTATGTAGTTACAATGTAACAACCTTTATAGACAACAGACTAACCAGGAAAAATTAGGTTTGTTTGACATCTCAGTTTGACTTCTCTTTCAAGGTCGAGAAAGGAATTTCAAGGTCGAGAAAGGAATTTCAGAAGCAGATTTCAATACTTTTGTTTAAATCTATCAAAAGTAGAGAACTTTCCAGACCGTGAGTGGTCTTGTTTCACAACATGTAATGAGGTCATGAAGAAGGGGTCCTTATGGTAAAGCTGACCCTGCTCCTTCATGATTCATTTAAGATTTTAGAAAAATCTGAGTTGGCCAAAATTCTGCACACGTTTTTAAGGAATCACAGTTTTGGGAGAAATACTCCCTGACGTCACAGAGGGCTGTTGTCAGGAACCACATAAGTGTAGTATCTGGGATCTGCAGCTGTTTATATTAGTTACTGTGCTGTTACTAAGCAGTAATGCATTACGGCAGTGTTACGTTACTACACCTAATAGGAAATGCACATGCGCACTGGGGTGCCGGGAACTGTAGAGCACGAGGGGTTTTGACTAAACGAAAACTAACTGTAACAGTCTCCTGCCTGGTCATTTCTCCACAACACAAATATTACAATAAGATAATTTTTAAAACATTTTTACAACCACATTTTGGGAGAGTTTGAAATTGTTATCCTTTCCTCAGGACACGGGCATTTTTGTTCATAGAGAAAACACGGAAATTAGTTAAAACAAATGAATATATACAGTCGAAGTCAGAAGTTAACATACACTGTTGGAGTCATTTAAACTCATTTTTCAACCACTCCACAAATGTCTTGTTAACAAACTATAGTTTTGGCAATTCGGTTAGGATATCTACTTTGTGCATATGACACAAGTAATTTTTCCAACAACTGTTTACAGGCAGATTATTTCAATTATAATTCACTGCATCACAATTCCAGTGGTTCAGAAGTTCATATACACTAAGCTGACTGTGCATTTAAACAGCTTGGAAAATTCCAGAAAATTATGTCATGCCTTTAGAAGCTTCTGATAGGCTAATTGACATCATTTGAGTCGATTGGAGGTGAACCCGTGGATGTTTTTCAAGGTCTACCTTCAAACTCAGCGCCTCTTTGCTTGACATCATGACAAAATAAAAAAAAATCAGCCAAGACCTCAGAAAAAATTGTAGACCTCCACAAGTCTGGTTCATTCTTGGGAGCAATTTCCAAACGCCTGAAGGTACCACGTTCATCTGTACAAACAATAATACGCAAGTATAAACACCATGTGAAAACGCAGCCATCATACCACTCATGAAGGAGATGCGTTCTGTCTCCTAGAGATGAATGTACTTTGGTGTAAAAAGTGCAAATCAATCCCAGAACAACATCAAAGGACCTTGGGAAGATGCTGGAGGAAACGGGTACAAAAGTATCTACATCCACAGTAAAACGAGTCCGATATCGACATAACCTGAAAGGCCACGCAGCAAGGAAGAAGCCACGTTTCCAAAACCGCCATAAAAAAGCCAGACTACGTTTTGCAACTGCACATGGGGACAAAGATCGTAGTTTTTGAAGAAATGTCCTCTGATCTGATGAAACAAAAATAGAACTGTTTGGGCATAATGACCATTGTTATGTTTGGAGGAGAAAGGGGAGGCTTGCAAGCTGGAGAACACCATCCCAACCGTGAATCACGGGGGTGGCAGCATCATGTTGTCGGGGTGCTTTGCTACAGGAGGGACTGGTGCACTTCACAAAATAGATGGCATCATGAGGGGGGGAAATTATGTGGATATATTGAAGCAACATCTCAAGACATCAGTCAGGAAGTTAAAGCTTGATCACAAATGGACAACGACCCCAAGCATACTTCCAAAGTTGTGTCAAAATAGCTTAAGGACAACAAAGTCAAGGTATTGGAGTGGCCATCACAAAGCCCTGAACTCATCCTATAGAAAATGTGTGGGCAGAACTGAAAAAGTGTGTGCGTGCAAGGAGGCCTACAAACCTGACTCAGTTACACCAGCTGTCAGGAGGAATGGGCCAAAATTTACCAAACTTATTGTGGGAAGCTTGTGGAAGGCTACCCGAAACGTTTTACCCAAGTTAAACAATTTAAAGTCAATGCTATCAAATACTAATTGAGTGTATGTAAACTTCTGACCCACTGGGAATGTGATGAAAGAAATAAAAACTTAATGGATTGTGGTACCAAAAAAGACTGAGGCACAGATGATGTCCAAACCTGTTTGTAAAGTAAGATATATTTGTCTCTCACCACTTCTCTTCTGAGCCAGCTTGTTCATGAGGTAGGACTTTCCGGTGCGATACAGCCCGACCACAGACACAACTACGACGTTCTGTTTCAGTCCCATCAGGTAGTCGATGGCCTCTGGTTCTACGCAGAGCTCTCCGTCAGCGTTTTTAACAAGGCACATTGGGGAGTCCATGGTCAAGTGGCTTCACAAGATCGCTTAAAAGCAAGTTAATCATCATTAATACTTATTTTACCTCTATAATGCTATTCATTATCATGTCAATAGCAAAATACAACACATTTGGTCATTATAAACCATTTTACTTCTAATAATGATCTGTAACAATAATAAATAGTAAATAGTTTGACAGCATCTTAAGATACAATTCTAATGCAGGGATCTCCTGCTCCAGTCCAGTAGTGACTGGTTCTACAGGCTTGTATTGTAGTCCAGCACTAACATGTCTGATTCAAAATATCAAGGTCCAGGTTTATACAGGCTTCTACTGTAATCCAGCACTAACATGCCTGATTCAAAATATCAAGGTCAAGACTGAAGATCATCATTAGTAGATCATTTGACACAGGTTTGTTATTGCTATTGGTGTTTTTCTGCCAGAGTGATAATACGACATGAGAACAATTCTACAGCCAAATCAGGGTGGGGCAGCTGATATAGATAAACTCTAAAAAATATTGATCATGAAGGAACGCCTGGGGTGACAAATGTTATAAATGTCTCTTCATAATTATACAACGATCAGAGTTTTTCAGTTTGGTATCTTTAGTACAATCAATAGGAAAGTGGTCCCTGAAATCATTTTAAAAAACACCACTGTCCAAGCTCTTATGGAGTCAATTTGTCAGGATTAGGTCAACCAGCGAAGAATTTGAAGATCATTTCCATGAATACCTGTGGGTTTGGAAATCAGAAGAGTCAGGTTAAAGTCAGGCTTGATACTCACGTATACTCGTAGTTTCGCTGAGAGTCAAGGATCCTCTGCAAACCAATATGGCAATGATGGCAAAAGCAGTAAGCAGCAGGCTATTTAAAGGCTGCAGACACTGAAAGTGAAAGTGACCTCCTGTCTTATGAACTCTTTCATTATCGAAGTTATACAATAATCCATCATAACAGGAACAGCTGTTACCCCAGATTCTAAGTGCCTTGTATTCATGGGGGGAATTTTGTGGTGATAGTGTTTCGTGGAAGGGGGATGCAGACACGTTTTTTTCGCGTGCACAGACCGCTATATCGGGTCACTAATACAGAACTAGTAAAGACGCAGTGACTATTTTTGAGAGAAAAAAAAAGTTAATTTCTCAAAATATATGAGTTAATTATGAATATATGTTTTATATCCTGATTTCTCAGGGATGCTGCAGCACGCTCTGCAACCTTACTTCCTTGTTGCAATGGTCCTAATGTACTATGCGTTTTGACAAAAGGGTTTATCAAGAAAAAAGTCATAAAATACTAATTTAAGGCAGAAAGGAAATGGAGGACTAAACAAAAAAATGCAGAGATTAATTTCTTATTTGCTGAGTTTTAATCCATTCTTAGTTTCAAGAGAGGAGGTGAATAGTCTGTAGTGCTAGTAAGACTAGAGTATAGGAAGTATGAAAAAATACCTTCAGTGGTTATATCCATTACAGCTATTTAAAGGCTGCACATACTGAAAGTGAAAGTGACCTTCTGTCTGATGAACTCTTTCATGACCTAAGTGCTACAAGAACCCATCAATACAGGAACGGCTGTGGGAAACTACCCCAGATTGTAAGGGGGAATATTGTGGTGATAATGTTTCGTGGAAGGGGGATGCAGACGTTTGCTTTTGCCCCTGCTACAGACTGCTATATCGGTCCACTAATTCAGAGCTAGCGAAAGGCACAGTGCACTATTTTTCAGAGGATTATCATTTTTTTTTCTCACAAATTCAGATTTTTCAAGGGGTACTGCAACACCCTCAGCAACCTTAATTCCTTGTTGCAATGGTCCTAAGGTACTAGAGTATAGATCAACAGTAGGGGAAAAGGACCTTCTGCGGTTATATCCACGGGGCGCAAAAGTTCATTAAATATTGTCCAGCTGTAGGACGGATGGGGGGGGGGGCGGTCTGGTTGAATAAAGAGAAAATAATCCATGAAAAATCCATAAACAAATCATATTTCTTGTGTAATTTATATCGGTTTTCTCTTTCATTATTTTTATCTATCTGGCATGAGTGTTTAAGCCTAGATTTTAGGGCCTAATTTTACCCACACCAAATAGCCTACAAGCCAATCCCCAAATGCTTTTGTGAATGGTTGATACGAGTTAATCCTCATTAATTAATGAAATAACATTTCATATTTGAGTATTACTTATTAAATGCCACAAATAAACCATAACACTCTCTTTCTTGTGCCAAGAGACTACATTAATGTATATTTTATTCCAACCCAGCATTACCACGATATTAAAATATTTAAAGGACGACTGTTTTGGCCACGCGCTCAGGACTGCTTTATGAGAAAAATAACATGTCTCCGTCTTTGTTTTTAAAGAGACACATTTGGGAATTCATCCATTGGACCAGCTGTATCACCGCCTGGTACTGCAACTGCACCGGCCGCAACCGCAGGGCTCTCCAGAGGGTGGTGAGGTCTGCCCAATACATCACCGACCGGGGGCACACTGCCTGCCCTCCAGGACACCTACAGCACCCAATGTCATAGGAAGGCCAAAAAGATCATCAAGGACATCAACCACAAGAGGCACTGCCTGTTCATCCAGAAGGCAAGGTCAGTACAGGTGCATCAAAGCTGCGACTGAGACACTGAAAAACCGTTTCTATCTCAAGGCCATAAGACTGTTAAATAGCCATCACTAGCCGGCTACCACCTGGTTCCTCAACCCTGCACCTCAGAGGCTGTTGCCCTATATACAGTGGGGCAAAAAAGTATTTAGTCAGCCACCAATTTTGCAAGTTCTCCCACTTAAAAAGATGAGAGAGGCCTGTAATTTTCATCATAGGTACACTTCAACTATGACAGTCAAAATGAGATTTTTTTTTTTTTTGGATTTTAAAATGAATTTACTTGCAAATTATGGTGGAAAATAAGTATTTGGTCAATAACAAAAGTTTATCTCAATACTTTGTTATATACCCTTTGTTGGCAATGACAGAGGTCAAACGTTTTCTGTAAGTCTTCACAAGGTTTTCACACCGATAGAGCAGTCTGTTGCAGGGGCAAAAGCAAACGTTTGCATCCCCCTTCCACGAAACATTATCACCACAAAATCCCCCCCCCCCATGAATACAAGGCACTTAGAATCTGGGGTAGTTTCCCACAGCTGTTCCTGTTATGATGGATTATTGTATAACTTCGATAATGAAAGAGTTAATAAGACAGGAGGTCACTTTCACTTTCAGTGTCTGCAGCCTTTAAATAGCCTGCTGCTTACTGCTTTTGCCGTCATTGCCATATTGGTTTGCAGAGGATCCTTGACTCTCAGCGAAACTACGAGTATACGTGAGTATCAAGCCTGACTTTAACCTGACTCTTCTGATTTCCAAACCCACAGGTATTCATGGAAATGATCTTCAAATTCTTCGCTGGTTGACCTAATCCTGACAAATTGACTCCATAAGAGCTTGGACAGTGGTGTTTTTAAAAATGATTTCAGGGACCACTTTCCTATTGATTGTACTAAAGATACCAAACTGAAAAACTCTGATCGTTGTATTATTATGAAGAGACATTTATAACATTTGTCACCCCAGGCGTTCCTTCATGATCAATATTTTTTAGAGTTTATCTATATCAGCTGCCCCACCCTGATTTGGCTGTAGAATTGTTCTCATGTCTTATTATCACTCTGGCAGACAAACACCAATAGCAATAACAAACCTGTGTCAAATGATCTACTAATGATGATCTTCAGTCTGGACCTTGATATTTTGAATCAGACATGTTAGTGCTGGACTACAATACAAGCCTGTAGAACCAGTCACTACTGGACTGGAGCAGGAGATCCCTGCATTAGAATTGTGTCTTAAGATGCTGTCAAACTATTTACTATTTATTATTGTTACAGATCATTACTGGAATTTAAATGGTTTATGATGACAAAATGTGTTGTATTTTGCTATTGACATGATAAGGAATAGCATCACAGAGGTTAAATAAGTATTAATGATGATTAACTTGCTTTTAAGCGATCTTGTGAAGCACCTTGACCATGGACTCCCCAATGTGCCTTGTTAAAAACGCTGACGGAGAGCTTTGCGTAGAACCAGAGGCCATCGACTACCTGATGGGACTGAAACAGAAAGTTGTAGTTGTGTCAGTGGTCGGGCTGTATCGCACCGGAAAGTCCTACCTCATGAACAAGCTGGCTCAGAAGAGAAGTGGTGAGAGACAAATATATCTTACTTTACAAACAGGTTTGGACATCATCTGTGCCTCAGTATTTGTTTGTTAACACTGTACATTAAGTTTCCCCTACTACTTTGTAACTACACATACTGCTTGACTAGTTGGGCCCAAGCTTGCTGTACAACATTAAGACCTATTCAGTCTGTCTACAAACAGGCTCTCAAAGTGCTTGATCGGAAGCCCAATAGCCATCATCACTGTTACATCCTCAGAAAGCATGCGCTCCTGAGTTGGGAAAATCTTGTGCAATACACCGATGCATGTCTTGTATTCAAGATCCTAAATGGCCTGGCTCCACCACCCAAAGGACATCCAAACATATGGCAGCAGATCCACAAGTTCTGCCATGAGAGGTGACTGTATAGTTCCCTAAAGGAAAAGCACCTTTAGTAAATCCGTTTTCTCTGTGAGAGCTTCCCAGTTTTTCACAATTCCTGACATTTAATCTGTAAAAATGTTAATCCAGTTAGGATCACCACATTATTTTAAAAAAGGCATGACATAATTTTCTGGAATTTTCCAAGGCACAGTCAACTTAGTGTATATAAACTTCTGAACCACTGGAAATGTGATGCAGTGAATTATAAGTGAAATGACTTGTGTCATGCACAAAGTAGATATCCTAACCGAATTTCCAAAACTATAGTTTTTTAATTAACAAGAAATTTGTGGAGTGGTTGAAAAACGAGTTTTAATGACTCCAACATAAATGTATGTTAACTTCTGACTTCAACTGTATATATTATTTTTTTTTACTTTATTAATTTCCGTGTTTTTTTTATGAACAAAAATGTCCCGAGGAAAGGATAACAATTTCAAACTCTCCCTAAATGTGGTTGTAAATGATGATCATTAAAAAATGATCTTGTGTGGATCCTGACAACAGCCCTCTGTGACGTCAAGGAGTATTTCTCCCAAAACTGTGATTCCTTAAAAACGTGTGCAGAATTTTGGCCAACTCAGATTTTTCTAAAATCTTAAATTAATCATGAAGGAGCAGGGTCAGCTTTACCATAAGGACCCCTTCTTCATGACCTCATTACATGTAGTGAAACAAGACCACTCACGGTCTGGAAAGTTCTCTACTTTTGATAGATTTAAACAAAAGTATTGAAATCACCATGGTCACAATCGTAACCTGTCATCTCCATCTCCCTTATGAAACTAAATAAATACTGCACTCTGAACCAAAACAGGTATTTGATTCATGATAGTATTGTTAGACAAAGCAAGGAACGAGAACTTAAAAATGTCACCTCACTTTAGATTAAATTGCTTACTTCTGGGTAAGTACATTTTAAATACATATGTATCCCATGTAACAACATTGTAATTACAGAGTTGGTTGTTAAATATTGTTATAAAGTAATTGTTACGGTTTTCTTCCGTCGAAGGAGAGTCGGGACCAAAATGCCGCGTGGTTAGTTAATAATATACATCTTTAATGAAGATGAACACAAACAATACAAAACAACAAACGGAACGTGAAAACCTATACAGCCTATCTGGTGATAACAAAACACAGAGACAGGAACAATCACCCACGAAACACTGAAAGAATATGGCTGCCTAAATATGGTTCCCAATCAGAGACAACGATAATCACCTGCGTCTAATTGAGAACCAATTCAGACAGCCATAGACTATGCTAGAAAACCCCACTAAGCCACAATCCCAAAACCTACGAAAAACCCCAATACAAAAACACACCACAAAATAAACCCATGTCACACCCTGGCCTAACCAAAATAATAAAGAAAACACAAAATACTAAGACCAGGGCGTGACAGTAATGCTAATAATATATATATTTATACATAAATATATATATAATAATAGTATACTTAAAACTTCCTATGGCTGAGATCCCGCTAACGGGATCGATATGACAACAGCCAGTGAAAGTGCAGGGCGCCAAATTTAAATTTAAAACAACAGAAATCTCATAATTAAAATTCCTCAAACATAGAAGTATTTCATACCATTGTAAAGAAACTTGTTGTTAATCCCACCACAGTGTCCGATTTCAAAAAAGCTTTACTGCGAAACCACAACATATATGTTAGGTCAGCACCTGTTAGGTCAGCACCTATTCACAGAAAAACACAGACATTTTTCCAGCCAAAGAGAGGAGTCACAAAAAGCAGAAATAGAGATAGAATTCATCACTAACCTTTGATGATCTCCATCAGATGACACTCATAGGACTTTATGTTACACAATACATGTATTTTTTGTTCGATAAAGTTCATATTTATATCCAAAAATCTGAGTTTACATTGGCGCGTTATGTTCAGTAGTTCCAAAACATCCAGTGATTTTGCAGAGCCACATCAATTTACAGAAATACTCATCATAAATGTTGATGAAAATACAAGTATTATGCATGGAACTTTAGATAAACTTCTCCTTAATGCAACCTTCGTGTTAAATTTCAAAAAAGTTTCACCATGTAATAATCTGAGTACAGCGCTCAGAAAAAAACACAAGCAATACATATATCGGCCATGTTTTGGAGTCAACATAAGTCAGAAATAGCATTATAAATATTCACTTATCTTTGATGATCTTCATCAGAATGCACTCTAAGGAATCCCAGTTCCAAAATAAATGTTTGATTTGTTTGATAAAGTTAATAATTTATGTCCAAATACCTCCTTTTTGTTCACGCGTTTATTACACAACCCAAACTCACGATGTGCGAGCAGATAAAGTCAAAAAGTTCCGTTACAGTCTGTAGAAACATGTCAAATGATGTATAGAATCAATCTTTAGGATATTTTTATATCATAAATCTACTGGAGAATTCCTTTGTCTTCAGCCCCCTCCACCTAGTGGGCAAAATGTTTTTAGTGACCCCTCTTGGCAGTGGAAAAATGTTTTTGGTGTTAAATGACATTTCCTGCAATTCTACACATTTTGCCATGGGGTGGTTGTTACTGGAATTAAATTTCTACATGTTTTAAAACCCAATTAAATTAAACACTGTGTCCACTTCTAAGAATTTGTAAGACTCTTATTTGCATAAAATTGACAAAGACTAGTCTCAAAATCAATCAGCAGCGTTTATTCTCGAGAGTACTGAACATGAAACATTTTACAACAGGTTATAAACTGAAAATGACGTCATTAGTTTTCGTACTATCCCGTCTCATCTCCACTCCAGTACAATGGCTGTATAGTTCTCAAGCCTTCCCACATCGTCTCTCCCAATTTAGATAATTTATGACCGAGCCAAGGTCTTCCTGTGTAGATAAGCATTCTAGCCAGTCTGACGATAAGTTCATTCATTTCTACCAAGGAACAGACAGTCATTGTTCTAATTCTTGATTATATTTACACACATTATATTCAGTACTAGGATTAAAATAAAATTCATACATCTACACAGTAACATAATAGTATTCTGATTAGTCAGTCCTGATTGAAATGTATACATAATTAGTCATTATTGATAAAATATCCCTTTTTTTTAACCTTTATTTAACTAGTCAATAACAAATTCTTATTTACAAAAACGACCTAGGAACAGTGGGTCAACTGCCTGTTCAGGGGCAGAATGACAGATTTGTACCTTGTCAGCTCGGGGATCTGAACTTGCAACCTTCCGGTTACTAGTCCACCGCTCTAACCACTAGGCTACCCTGCCGCCCCAGTGGTGAGAAAGGTTGGCCATTTTAAAGCACATTTCCTGCAATTACACACATGTTGTCTTTTTTTACCTTTACCTTCATTTAACCAGGCAAGTCAGTTAAGAACAAATTCTTATTTTCAATGATGGCCTAGGAACAGTGGGTTTACTGCCTTGTTCGGGGGCAGAATTACAGCACTTTGGATTTGACATGATACGATATATGAGGTTAAGCTGTAGACTGTCAGCTTTATTTTGAGGGTATTTTCATCCATACCAAGTGAACCGTTTAGAAATTACAGCACTTTTTGTACATAGTTCCCCCTTTTTAGGGACCAAAAGTATTAGAACAAATTCATGTGTATTAAAGTGTTTGGTCCTATATTCCTAGGACACAATGACTACATCAACCTTGTGGCTACAAACTTGTTGGATCCATTTGCAGTTGGTTTTGGTTGTGTTTCAGATTATTTTGAGCCAAATGGAAATGAATGGTAAATAATGCTGTGTGTCATTTTGGACTCACTTTTATTGTAAATAACAAAATAATGTTTCTAAACACGTCTCCATTAATGAGGATGCTACCATGGTTACACATAGTCCTGAATGAATCATGAATAATGATGATTGAGAAATTTACAGACTCACAAATATAATACCCCCCAAAATGCTAACCTCCCCTGTTATTGTAATGGTGAGAGGTTAGCATGTCTTGGGGGTGTGATATAAAATGCTAACCTACCCTGTTATTGTAATGGTGAGAGGTTAGCATGTCTTGGAGGTATGATATAACATGCTAACCTCCCCTGTTATTGGTAATGGTGAGAGGGTAGCATGTCTTGGAGGTATGATATGAAATGCTAAACTTCCCTGTTATTGTAATGGTGAGAGGTTAGCATGTCTTGGGGGTATGATATAACATGCTAACCTCCCCTGTTATTGTAATGGTGAGAGGTTACCATATCCTGGAGGTATGATATAAAATGATTACCAATATATCCCACAAAGACCTCCGCCACGGCACAACCCAAGGGGGGGGGGGGGGGGCGCCAACCCAGACAGGATGACCGCACCAGTGACTCAACCCACTCAGGTGACGCACCCCCTCCAGGGACGGCATGAGAGAGTCCCAGTAAGCCAGTGACTCAGCCACTGTAATAGGGTTAGAGGCAGAGAATCCCAGTGGAAAGAAGGGAACCGGCCAGGCAGAGACAGCAAGGGCGGTTCGTTGCTCCAGAGCCTTTCCGTTCACCCTCTCACTCCTGGGCCAGACTACACTCAATCATATGACCCACTGAAGAGATGAGTCTTCAGTAGAGACTTAAAGGTTGAGACCGAGTTTGCATCTCTGACATGGGTAGGCAGACCGTTCCATAAAAATGGAGCTCTATAGGAGAAAGCCCTGCCTCCAGCTGTTTGCTTAGAAATTCTAGGGACAATTAGGAGGCCTGCGTCTTGTGACCGTAGCGTACGTGTAGGTATGTACGGCAGGACCAAATCAGAGAGATAGGTAGGAGCAAGCCCATGTAATGCTTTGTAGGTTAGCAGTAAAACCTTGAAATCAGCCCTAGCTTTGACAGGAAGCCAGTGTAGAGAGGCTAGCACTGGAGTAATATGATCAAATTTTTTGGTTCTAGTCAGGATTCTAGCAGCCGTATTTAGCACTAACTGAAGTTTATTTAGTGCTTTATCCGGGTAGCCGGAAAGTAGAGCATTGCAGTAGTCTAACCTAGAAGTGACAAAAGCATGGATTAATTTTTCTGCATCATTTTTGGACAGAAAGTTTCTGATTTTTGCAATGTTACGTAGATGGAAAAAATCTGTCCTTGAAATGGTCTTGATATGTTCGTCAAAAGAGAGATCAGGGTCCAGAGTAACGCCGAGGTCCTTCACAGTTTTATTTGAGACGACTGTACAACCATTAAGATTAATTGTCAGATTCAACAGAAGATCTCTTTGTTTCTTGGGACCTAGAACAAGCATCTCTGTTTTGTCCGAGTTTAAAAGTAGAAAGTTTGCAGCCATCCACTTCCTTATGTCTGAAACACATTCTTCTAGCAAGGGCAATTTTGGGGCTTCACCATGTTTCATTGAAATGTACAGCTGTGTGTAATCCGCATAGCAGTGAAAGTTAACATTATGTTTTCGAATAACATCCCCAAGAGGTAAAATATATAGTGAAAACAATAGTGGTCCTAAAACGGAACCTTGAGGAACACCGAAATTTACAGTTGATTTGTCAGAGGACAAACCATTCACAGAGACAAACTGATATCTTTCCGACAGATAAGATCTAAACCTACGTTTTGTTTTGTTATTAAAGAAGCTCTGTTTACGTTAATTCGCTTTTGGGTCCTCATTCACGCACCGTAACAGAAGAATCCGACCAAGAATGGACCCAGCGACTTCGGATCCTCTCCACTCAGCCGTCGAGATCCAGGGAGCGATGCTAGGCAGACACAAGCAGGAATTGTCTGCTGCTCGACATGCCGTTGAGACCCTGGCCACCCAAGTCTCCAACCTCACAGAACAGGTTCACCATCTCCGCCTCGATCCACCGGCCACTTCCAGGGCTTTCGAATCTCCGGAGCCCAGAATCAATAACCCGCCGTGTTACTCTGGGGAGCCCACTGAATGCCGCTCGTTCCTCACCCAGTGTGATATTGTGTTTTCTCTCCAGCCCAACACTTACTCCAGGAGCACTGCTCGTGTCGCCTACGTCATATCTCTCCTTACTGGACGGGCTCGTGAGTGGGGCACGGCAATCTGGGAGGCAAGGGCTGAGTGTACTAACCAGTATCAGGACTTTAAGGAGGAGATGATACGGGTTTTTGATCAATCTGTTTTTGGGGAGGAGGCTTCCAGGGCCCTGTCTTCCCTATGTCAGGGTAATCGATCCATAACAGACTACTCTATTGAGTTTCGCACTCTTGCTGCCTCCAGTGGCTGGAACGAGCCGGCTTTGCTCGCTCGTTTTCTGGAGGGTCTCCGCGCAGAGGTAAAGGATGAGATTCTCTCCCGGGAGGTTCCTTCCAGCGTGGATTCCTTGATTGAACTCGCTATTCGCATTGAGCGATGGGTTGATCTTCGTCACCGAGCTCGTGGAAAGGAGCTCGCGTTCTCCGTTGCCCCCCTCTCCGCATCACTACCATCTTCCTCTGCCGGCTCGGGTGCTGAGCCTATGCAGCTGGGAGGTATCCGCATCTCGACTAAGGAGAGGGAACGGAGAATCACCAACCGCCTCTGTCTCTATTGCGGTTCTGCTGGTCATTTTGTCACTTCATGTCCAGTAAAAGCCAGAGCTCATCAGTAAGCGGAGGGCTACTGGTGAGCGCTACTACTCCTGTCTCTCCTTCAAGATCCTGCACTACCTTGTCGGTCCATCTACGCTGGACCAGTTCGTCAGCTTCCTGCAGTGCCTTAATAGACTCTGAGGCGGAGGGCTGTTTTATGGACGAGACCTGGGCTCGGGAACATGACATTCCTCTCAGACAGTTAAGGGAGTCCACGGCCTTGTTCGCCCTGGATGGTAGTCCTCTCCCCAGGATTCAGCGTGAGACGCTACCTTTAACCCTCACTGTTTCTGGTAATCATAGCGAAACCATTTCTTTTTTAATTTTTCGTTCACCTTTTACACCTGTTGTTTTGGGCCATCCCTGGCTAGTTTGTCATAATCCTTCCATTAATTGGTCTAGTAATTCTATCCTCTCCTGGAACATCTCTTGTCATGTGAAATGTTTAATGTCTGCTATCCCTCCTGTTTCCTCTGTCTCTTCTTCACAGGAGGAGCCTGGTGATTTGACAGGGGTGCCGGAGGAATATCACGATCTGCGCACGGTGTTCAGTCGGTCCAGGGCCACCTCTCTTCCTCCACACCGGTCGTATGATTGTAGTATTGATCTCCTTCCGGGAACCACTCCCCCCGGGGTAGACTATACTCTCTGTCGGCTCCCGAACGTAAGGCTCTCGAAGATTATTTGTCTGTAGCTCTTGCCGCCGGTACCATAGTCCCCTCCTCCTCTCCCGCCGGAGCGGGGTTTTTTTTGTTAAGAAGAAGGACGGGTCCCTGCGCCCCTGCATAGATTATCGAGGGCTGAATGACATAACAGTGAAGAATCGTTATCCGCTTCCTCTTATGTCTTCAGCCTTCGAGATCCTGCAGGGAGCCAGGTTTTTCACTAAGTTGGACCTTCGTAACGCTTACCATCTCGTGCGCATCAGGGAGGGGGACGAGTGGAAGACGGCGTTTAACACTCCGTTAGTGCACTTTGAATACCGGGTTCTTCCTTTCGGCCTCGCTAACGCTCCAGCTGTCTTTCAGGCATTAGTCAATGATGTCCTGAGAGACATGCTGAACATCTTTGTTTTCGTTTACCTTGACGATATCCTGATTTTTTCACCGTCACTCCAGATTCATGTTCAGCACGTTCGACGTGTCCTCCAGCGCCTTTTAGAGAATTGTCTTTTTGTGAAGGCTGAGAAGTGCTCTTTTCATGCCTCCTCCGTCATATTTCTCGGTTCTGTTATTTCCGCTGAAGGCATTAAGATGGATCCCGCTAAGGTCCAAGCTGTCATTGATTGGCCCGTCCCTAAGTCACGCGTCGAGTTGCAGCGCTTTCTCGGCTTCGCAAACTTCCATCGTCGTTTCATCCGTAATTTCGGTCAGGTGGCAGCCCCTCTCACAGCCCTTACTTCTGTCAAGACGTGCTTTAAGTGGTCCGTTTCCGCCCAGGGAGCTTTTGATCTCCTCAAGAATCGTTTTACATCCGCACCTATCCTTGTTACACCTGACGTCTCTAGACAGTTCATTGTCGAGGTTGACGCGTCAGAGGTGGGCGTGGGAGCCATTCTTTCTCAGCGCTCCTTCTCTGACGACAAGGTCCACCCTTGCGCATATTTTTCTCATCGCCTGTCGCCGTCGGAACGTAACTATGATGTGGGAAACCGCGAACTGCTCGCCATCCGCTTAGCCCTAGGCGAATGGCGACAGTGGTTGGAGGGGGCGACCGTTCCTTTTGTCGTTTGGACTGACCATAGGAACCTTGAGTACATCCGTTCTGCCAAACGACTTAATGCGCGTCAGGCGCGCTGGGCGCTGTTTTTCGCTCGTTTCGAGTTCGTGATTTCTTATCGTCCGGGCTCTAAAAACACCAAGCCTGATGCTTTATCTCGTCTCTTCAGTTCTTCAGTAGCCTCCACTGACCCCGAGGGGATTCTCCCTGAGGGGCGTGTTGTCGGGTTGACTGTCTGGGGAATTGAGAGGCAGGTAAAGCAAGCACTCACTCAAACTCCGTCGCCGCGCGCTTGTCCCAGGAACCTTCTTTTCGTTCCCGTTCCTACTCGTCTGGCCGTTCTTCAGTGGGCTCACTCTGCCAAGTTAGCCGGCCACCCTGGCGTTCGGGGTACGCTTGCTTCCATTCGCCAGCGCTTTTGGTGGCCCACCCGGGAGCATGACACGCGTCGCTTCGTGGCTGCTTGTTCGGTCTGCGCGCAGACTAAGTCCGGTAACTCTCCTCCTGCCGGCCGTCTCAGGCCGCTTCCCATTCCCTCTCGACCGTGGTCTCACATCGCCTTAGATTTTGTCACCGGACTGCCTTCGTCAGCGGGGAAGACTGTTATTCTTACGGTTGTCGACAGGTTCTCTAAGGCGGCTCATTTTATTCCCCTTGCTAAGCTTCCTTCTGCTAAAGAGACGGCACAAATCATCATCGAGAATGTTTTCAGAATTCATGGCCTTCCGTCAGACGTCGTTTCGGACAGAGGTCCGCAATTCACGTCTCAATTTTGGAGGGAGTTTTGCCGTTTGATTGGGGCTTCCGTCAGTCTCTCTTCCGGCTTTCACCCCCAGTCTAACGGTCAAGCAGAACGGGCCAATCAGACTATTGGTCGCATCTTACGCAGTCTTTCTTTTCGCAACCCTGCGTCTTGGTCAGAACAGCTCCCCTGGGCAGAATACGCCCACAACTCGCTTCCTTCGTCTGCGACCGGGCTATCTCCTTTTCAGAGTAGCCTCGGGTACCAGCCTCCGCTGTTCTCATCTCAGTTCGCCGAGTCCAGCGTCCCCTCCGCTCAGGCTTTTGTCCAACGTTGCGAGCGCACCTGGAAGAGGGTCAGGTCTGCACTTTGCCGTTATAGGGCGCAGACTGTGAGGGCTGCTAATAAGCGTAGAACTAAGAGTCCTAGATATTGTCGCGGTCAGAGAGTTTGGCTCTCCACTCAGAACCTTCCCCTTAAGACCACTTCTCGCAAGTTGACCCCGCGGTTCATTGGTCCGTTCCGTATTTCTCGGATCATTAATCCTGTCGCAGTTCGACTTCTTCTTCCGCGATATCTTCGTCGCGTCCACCCGGTCTTCCATGTCTCCTGTGTCAAGCCCGTTCTTCGCGCCCCCGCTCGTCTCCCCCCCCCCCCCCATCCTTGTCGAGGGCGCACCCATCTACAGGGTCCGTAGGATTTTGGACATGCGTCCTCGGGGCCGTGGTCATCAGTACCTAGTAGATTGGGAGGGGTACGGTCCTGAGGAGAGGAGTTGGGTTCCCTCTCGGGACGTGCTGGACCGTGCGCTGATCGATGATTTCCTCCGTTGCCGCCAGGTTTCCTCCTCGAGTGCGCCAGGAGGCGCTCGGTGAGTGGGGGGGTACTGTCATGTACTGTCATGTTGTGTCTTGTTTCTGTCCTTTCCCTTCACCCTGTCTCCCTCTGCTGGTCGTTGTTAGGTTACCTTTTCTCCCCCTCTTTCCCCCAGCTGTGCCTTGTCTCCTCCTAACTACCTCGTCACCCCTTTTCCCACCTGTTCCCTTTTTCCCTCTGATTAGTCCTCTATATCTCTCTCTGTTTCTGCTCCTGTCTTTGTCGGATTCTTGTTTGTGTTGTTCATGCCTGAACCAGACTATCGTCATGTTTGCTGCAACCTTGTCCTGTCCTGTCGGAACCTGCCGGTCCATCTGAGCCTACGTTTTGTTTTGTTATTAAAGAAGCTCTGTTTACGTTAATTCGCTTTTGGGTCCTCATTCACGCACCGTAACACAGGAAGCAGCTCTTTCAGTAGTTTAGTTGGAATAGGGTCCAGTATGCAGCTTGAAGGTTTAGAGGCCATGATTATTTTCATCATTGTGTCAAGAGATATAGTACTAAAACACTTGAGCGTCTCTCTTGATCCTAGGTCCTGGCAGAGTTGTGCAGACTCAGGACAACTGAGCTTTGAAGGAATACGCAGATTTAAGGAGGAGTCCGTAATTTGCTTTCTAATAATCATAATCTTTTCCTCAAAGAAGTTCATGAATTTATCACTGCTAAAGTGAAAGTCATCCTCTCTTGGGGAATGCTGCTTTTTAGTTAGCTTTGCGACAGTATCAAAAAGGAATTTCGGATTGTTCTTATTTTCCTCAATTAGGTTAGAAAAATAGGATGATCGAGCAGCAGTAAGGGCTCTTCGGGACTGCACAGTACTGTCTTTCCAAGCTAGTCGGAAGACTTCCAGTTTGGTGTGGCGCCATTTCCGTTCCAGTTTTCTGGAAGCTTGCTTCAGAGCTCGGGTATTTTCTGTGTACCAGGGAGCTAGTTTCTTATGAGAAATGTTTTTAGTTTTTAGGGGTGCAACTGCATCTAGGGTATTGCGCAAGGTTAAATTGAGTTCCTCAGTTAGGTGGTTAACTGATTTTTGTCCTCTGGCGTCCTTGGGTAGACAGAGGGAATCTGGAAGGACATCAAGGAATCTTTGTGTTGTCTGTGAATTTATAGCACGACTTTTGATGATCCTTGGTTGGGGTCTGAGCAGATTATTTGTTGCAATTGCAAACGTAATAAAATGGTGGTCCGATAGTCCAGGATTATGAGGAAAAACATTAAGATCCACAACATTTATTCCATGGGACAAAACTAGGTCCAGCGTATGACTGTGACAGTGAGTGGGTCCAGAGACATGTTGGACAAAACCCACTGAGTCGATGATGGCTCCGAAAGCCTTTTGGAGTGGGTCTGTGGACTTTTCCATGTGAATATTAAAGTCACCAAAGATTAGAATATTATCCGCTATGACTACAAGGTCCGATAGGAATTCAGGGAACTCAGTGAGGAACGCTGTATATGGCCCAGGAGGCCTGTAAACAGTAGCTATAAAAAGTGATTGAGTAGGCTGCATAGATTTCATGACTAGAAGCTCAAAAGACGAAAACGTCATTTTTTTTTTTGTAAATTGAAATTTGCTATCGTAAATGTTAGCAACACCTCCGCCTTTGCGGGATGCACGGGGGATATGGTCACTAGTGTAGCCAGGAGGTGAGGCCTCATTTAACACAGTAAATTCATCAGGCTTAAGCCATGTTTCAGTCAGGCCAATCACATCAAGATTATGATCAGTGATTAGTTCATTGACTATAATTGCCTTTGAAGTAAGGGATCTAACATTAAGTAGCCCTATTTTGAGATGTGAGGTATCATGATCTCTTTCAATAATGACAGGAATGGAGGTGGTCTTTATCCTAGTGAGATTGCTAAGGCGAACACCGCCATGTTTAGTTTTGCCCAACCTAGGTCGAGGCACAGACACGGTCTCAATGGTGATAGCTGAGCTGACTACACTGACTGTGCTAGTGGCAGACTCCACTATGCTGGCAGGCTGGCTAACAGCCTGCTGCCTGGCCTGCACCCTATTTCATTGTGGAGCTAGAGGAGTTAGAGCCCTGTCTATGTTGGTAGATAATGAGAGCACCCCTCCAGCTAGGATGGAGTCCGTCACTCCTCAGCAGGTCAGGCTTGGTCCTGTTTGTGGGTGAGTCCCAGAAAGAGGGCCAATTATCTACAAATTCTATCTTTTGGGAGGGGCAGAAAACAGTTTTCAACCAGCGATTGAGTTGTGAGACTCTGCTGTAGAGCTCATCACTCCCCCTAACTGGGAGGGGGCCAGAGACAATTACTCGATGCCGACACATCTTTCTAGCTGATTTACACGCAGAAGCTATGTTGCGCTTGGTGATCTCTGACTGTTTCATCCTAACATCGTTGGTGCCGACGTGGATAACAATATCTCTATACTCTCTACACTCGCCAGTTTTATCTTTAGCCAGCACCATCTTCAGATTAGCCTTAACGTCGGTAGCCCTGCCCCCCGGTAAACAGTGTATGATCGCTGGATGATTCGTTTTAAGTCTAATACTGCGGGTAATGGAGTCGCCAATGACTAGAGTTTTCAATTTGTCAGAGCTAATGGTGGGAAGCTTCGGCGTCTCAGACCCCGTAACGGGAGGAGTAGAGACCAGAGAAGACTCGGACTCTGACTCCAACCCGCTGCTTAATGGGGAAAAGTTGGCTTGTGATGCGTCCCTTATGGCTTAGGTGCCGTCCTTTCACACACACTGAAAGATGGGTCAGAGAGGCCAGTTGCATTCGCGTCATGAACATTGAATGATGCAGAGAAAAACTACTCACAAATCGACAAAGAAGCACTGGCACTAGTGTGGGGCGTCAAGAAATTCCACCCATACCTATATGGCAAGCGTTTCACACTGGTTACAGATCACCAGCCGTTGCTTTCTATTTTCAGTCCAAAGAAAGGCATTCCGGCAATGACAGCAGCCAGGTTACAGCGATATGCCCTGTTCCTTGCCAGTCATATGTATGGCATTGAGTTTAAGCCGTCATCCCTCCACACAAATGCAGATGGATTATCCAGACTGCCGTGTACAAGAGAAAGACAAAGGAGGGTGGATGCAGTGGACATGTTCCATACCGCTCAGCTCGAGGCACTACCAGTCACAAGCACAGTTATCAAACAGGAGACAAGGAAAGATGTGACCTTGTCACAAGTGTACACCTACACCATGTCAGGATGGCCAGCTACTGGCAGAAAGGAGCTGACTCCGTATTTCCAGCGGAGAAACGAAATTACAACGTACCAAGGATGTTTGATGTGGGGAATGAGAGTCATGATACCCCAGAAATGCCAACATCTAGTTTTGCAGCAATTACATGAAGGTCATGTTGGAATTGTCAAAATGAAGCTGCTCGCAAGGAGCCACTTCTGGTGGCCAGGTCTGGATCAACAGATAGAAAACATGGTGAAGAACTGTAGCGGATGTTTGGAAACCCTCCACATGCCTGCTCCTGTCCCAGTCCACCCATGGGAATGGCCCACAGAGCCATGGCAGAGAATTCATGTGGACTATGCTGGTCCCTTTGAAAAGCACATGTTTCTGGTTATAGTTGATGCCCATTCCAAATGGCCAGAGGTGTTTTGCACTGACTCCTCCACCTCAGCTCAGACGATAGAGTGTCTCAGAACAACGTTTGCATGCTTCGATTTACCACTGCAGCTGGTAAATGACAACGCGCAAGCTTTTGTAAGTGACGAGTTTACAAGATTCATGTCAGTAAATGGAATTAAACACTCAACCTCAGCTCCATACCACCCTGCCACCAATGGGCTTGCAGAACGTTTTGTGCAAACCCTAAAGCAAGGACTCCGTGCAGCAAAATGAGACGAAGGGACTTTGCAAACAAAACTGGCCAAGTTCCTGGCCTCCTACCGAAACACCCCACATGCCACGACAAATGAAAGCCCAGCCGCACTGATGTTCGGGAGGCCTCTCCGCACACAGCTGGACATCATGAAGCCAAACAGGCGTAATGAAGTGCTGAACAAACAAGCCAAGATGCTCTCCGGTGGCCGGGAGCGCCATCTCCAAACAGGACAGGAAGTGATGGTGCGAGACTACAGAAGAGGAGGGAAATGGACAAGAGGGGCCGTACACACACAAACGGGACCCAGAACTTACCAGGTTCAAGTGAGCCCAGACATAATCTGGCGGCGTCACATTAACCAAATGCATTCCACGGAAAACAGCACAACAATCGAGAGAGAGCAGGCACAGAGAGATCCTGAGAGTGACACACAGGGAACTGTAGAGGACGGTGGGGCAGTAAAGAGACCCCAGGCTGAAAGAAGGGAACGTGTTGATGAAGGTGCTGCTATAGCAGAAGCTATAATGGAACAAGCACACACTGAGGATGTTCAGGAGCCTCCAGACAATCCGAGGCGCTACACAGAACGAAGGCACCGTCCACCAGACAGACTAGACTTAGAAACAAACAAACAAAAACTAACTGTTCAAGTTCAAATTAAAAGATGCAAAATAACTACAACAAGTTCTAGGATGTGTTTCAGTTGTGGTTTGGTAAAAGTAACTCTAATTGTATATGAGAAGGAATGTTATGTTCTGTTAATTACTGATGTCCCCTTTAAGGATGGAGCACCCTTGGTCATGCGCAGTATTGTTCTATGTTATTCTGGTACTAACTCGTTTTAGTAAATGTGAAGCTCCAGTTCAATTTCTTGTATTTAGAGTCTTTCTTATTACATAAATAAGTACTAAGTGTTAAGACACTACACTAACTAACTCTGGTCTTGGGCTTTGCTAGTAGTTAGCTAGTTCTGGTCCATACTAACTAACTCTGGTCTAAGGCGTGGCTAGTAGTTAGCTAGTTCTGGTCCATACTAACTAACTCTGGTCTTGGGCTTTTGTAGTAGCTAGCTAGTTCTGGTCTGCAGTAGTTCTGGTCCATACTAACTAACTCTGCTCTAAGGTGTAGCTAGTAGCTAGCTAGTTCTGGTCTGCAGTAGTTCTGGTCCACACTAACTAACTCTGGTCTTGGGCTTTGCTAGTAGCTAGCTAGTTCTGGTCTGCAGTAGTTCTGGTCCATACTAACTAACTCTGGTCTAAGGTGTAGCTAGTAGCTAGCTAGTTCTGGTCTGCAGTAGTTCTGGTCCACACTAACTAACTCTGGTCTTGGGCTTTGCTAGTAGCTAGCTAGTTCTGGTCTGCAGTAGCTCTGATCCAGCTCTGTAACAGTGTTATAGGCTGGTTTAATATGTATACTGTAAATGTCCTCAACAATCTCTGTTGATTTAGGTTTTGCCCTTGGAGCCACCATCCAGTCTAAGACTAAGGGCATCTGGATGTGGTGTGTCCCTCATCCTGTAAAAACAGACCACACCCTCGTGCTGCTGGATACAGAGGGACTGGGGGATGTGGAGAAGGTGGGGGGTCAAAGTTCAATCTCTTTACAATCCACATTACATATTCACATTCCTTCATTTACCAACAAAGCACAGTGAACACATACTGTATCTGCACCCTCATCATTTAAACAAGATGATTACTTCGTCGGAGATCCGATACATGTTGTGATACTTGTTTCAGGGGGATTCTAAGAATGATGCCTGGATCTTCTCGCTGGCCATTCTGTTAAGCAGTACTCTGGTCTACAACAGTCGAGGGACCATCGACAATGATGCTGTGGAGAAGCTTCAGTATCCTTTTGCGTCAAAATGTGGCTCAATTCTTGTGGACATAATCTGTCGTGGTATTTCATATGATAGTTTGCTTGTTTGTTATGCTTTTGACAGTAATCTCAGCCATATTAGTGGTAGCCTAGCTAATTGTGATGGTCATTTTCATGAATTTGTATGTATATTTTTAACATGATTTAATTGTAGGCTAGACCTAATCATTGATATGGTAGAGAATTTAAATGTAATAATGCTACACCTAAATATGTTCCAATTATTAAATGTACTATCATTTTGTTTCTCTGGAAACTGTGAAGGGTTTGAGAAATCACAGAATGCCGATTCGCGGGATTGACTCTTAGCTTTTGTGAACTTTAAGAGCTGATGTTGACTTAAAGCAATGTCTGTGACTTTCAAACAAATTATGTTACTGTGTCAGTTGAACTCTAAACTGACAATTACTTATTTTGTTTGTTTGTTTGTAACTTCCCTGAAATTCAAGCCCCTGAACTCAAACTGTGCATGACACTGACATGAGCTTTACGAACTCCAATATCAATCCTCAACCTGGTCCTATAGATATGTGAACGAGCTGACAGAGATGATCAAGGTGAAGTCTTCCACTGTCGATGAGGAGGATGGAGAGGGAACACAGTTTATGCAGTTCTTTCCTAATTTTGTGTGGACCGTCAGAGATTTCACTCTACAGCTCGAGATCGACGGCAGAGTAATCACTCCAGACCAGTATCTGGAGAATTCCCTGCAACTCAAGAAAGGTGATTTTCATTAATATAAACCAGGTAGTTTGAGACCTCAATGCTGATTGTCTTAAACAACATTCCAGCTGTGTGTATATCAGACAATATACCACGGTATGATGCACTGTTCCCTGAAGGAGTACAACATACCATGGGGAGTCGCATTCTCACGACTTTGGTTGGAGGATCTACAATCACGCCTGACAAGGACAATGAAATCCTGAGACTGGGAGAGATTCTTCCACCAATCTTGACAACTGTGTGTCTGAATGTGGAGATGGGACACTTTTCATCTAACTCATATGTGGGAGACACAACAGCTTTTACACAACACTCTTGACACCCGTGAACACTGTGGAACTCAGCTGTGCCAAACTCATGTGCCAAGTTTTGCCTAAATCCTGGTGCTCTCTGGGTACACAGGCTCTGGCGATCAGTGATGAGCCTCACTCGGTTTAGGCGGTAAGATGCGTTCTGGCAACCGGCTGGCACCCAGTGCTGGAAGGCATGCATTAAAAAATAGACCAAGGGGAAAAGCCTTATCATGGAGGTTACCCTACAGACCAGTCATAGCTACTGGCAACAAAATGCCTTGTAACATACCTGGGAATGGGACAGGCAGCTGTTGTAACAGACTGGAGCAAATAGTAATTCAATATAATTCCCAGGAATGAAAAGAGTTGAGCTGGAGACAGACAGCTCATATGGGAGCTCATATGAACCACAGAGACCTTGTGTGGGATAATAGGGTGGTCGTGTCCAACCCTACTCATTCCCTCAACTCCGCTACCAGCAACTAATCACCTATAGAGACCATAACCTGTATCACCAGACACAAGTGAGCTACAGGCAGGGATCAGCAATGAGTCTCAGTAATGAGCCACCTATGGAGGAGGGGGGGCCCCCCCTTGTAGACAAAGACCCAACTTCTCACTCTCACCCTGGAGAGATTGATTTAGCCCCTGAAACCAGTTGACAGTGTGGAACGTGGGGGAACATTAATAAACATAGACAAGCTTCCAACATAAATAGTGTTTCCATGAGACTGTATAACCTGCGGGAAGCAAAAGGGGCTATGGCAAGGTAGGCTAGCTCGCATCTTTGACCGAAGCAGTCTATTTAAGGTAGGCTAGATAGCATCTTTGACCGAAGCAGTCTATTTAAGGTAGGCTAGCTCGCATCTTTGACCGAAGCAGTCTATTTAAGGTAGGCTAGATAGCATCTTTGACCGAAGCAGTCTATTTAAGGTAGGCTAGATAGCATCTTTGACCGAAGCAGTCTATTTAAGGTAGGCTAGATAGCATCTTTGACCGAAGCAGTCTATTTAAGGTAGGCTAGATAGCATCTTTGACCGAAGCAGTCTATTTAAGGTAGGCTAGCTAGCATCTTTGACCGAAGCAGTCTATTTAGAATAACCAAGCGACTTTAAGCTACATATTCTTAACAAGAGAGCTACCCCAGCACCTCAACCGTGGGCAGGTAGGAATAGCTAGTTATATGCAGTGCTTGTTTAGCTAGGCCAGTCTCGAAAGTCCAGGAAGGACACGGTTTACTGGGGTGGGACCGGACCGTTCATCAACATGTCTGGGAAGAGAGGTAAACGGTGCTTGACCGAGGCAGACACAGGCAGCAGGGGTACCCACCGAATCTGTCCGCCATCTCTCTTCAAGCAGCCTCACCCTAACTGGCGACAGAGCACACAGGAGCCGGGTGGGGGCGCGGGTAGGGTCTCGCTTTGAGTCCCACAATCACAACCCCTTTTAAACATTGTGTGTTTATTATTATGACCATTATGACCCCAATATGAGAAGCATAGACGCGCAAAATTCTACATCTTCTACATAGAAGTTCATAGGAAATCCCAGGGCAGAGTGTCTATAATACTGTAAGGGGTTCTTCTACATATAAGATCATAGTAAATCCCAGGACATAGTGTCTATAATACTGTAAGGGGTTCTTCAACATAGAAGATCATATGAAATCCCAGGTCATAGCGTCTATAATACTGTAAGGGGTTCTTCTACATAGAAGATCATATGAAATCCCAGGTCATAGTGTCTATAATACTGTAAGGGGTTCTTCAACATAGAAGATCATAGGAAATCCCAGGTCATAGTGTCTATAATACTGTAAGGGGTTCTTCAACATAGAAGATCATAGGAAATCCCAGGACATCGTGTCTATAATACTGTAAGGTTTTTTTTACATTTCCCACTGAGAAAATAATTTCTGGACTTCTGGACAGCATTTTTATGAATTCATATTTTATCAGGTTTCTGTTAAGGCGGACCGTATTTTATTTATTTTTTAACATTTGAAATTAAACTCACGAATGCAAATATTTATGTCAAATTGTTCTGTTCTCCTTGTAGCCCTGGTTGTCCTGAAAAGAGCATGGGAAAACACTTCAAGTAATAGTAATGCCTAGTAATGATTATGTTATGTGAGGCTAAATATAAGAGCAAGCAGATGAATGAAATAGCGTTGGTCGATGACGTTTAAGATGAGGGAGGACGATTCTTTTTTTCTGTGAGCGTGACCTTATTTCTATTACAGCATATTGGATGACTGTCATTCATATTCCATTCACCCAGTTTAATATAACATTGATAAGGTTAGGCTACTACATGATACTCAAATTTTCCCAACACCTAACATGAGGTTGCTACAATCTAGCCTATGAATGAAAGTTTACAACGTAAACTGGTTGAGAGACAAGTTGGAGTTGAATCAAGGTGAATGACACATTCAATACCGCCTTGCACACTCTTGCCTTCATCTAGCTAAACTAGGGTGCAATCATTAGTCCAACAGTTGCAAACGAGAGTTTCTATTGGACAAATGCAGGTATGTTAATCCCCGTTTTTTTGCTTATTATATTTATATATATATATATAATTCTTTCTCACCTCTTCACGCTCTCCTCCTCTCACCTTTTCCCTTTGCTTGTAGACTTCAGTGCACAACACATCAGCTGTCTGTGACCAGGCCTAAACAAAAATCAAAGTCAAACCTTCATATCATAACCGCTAACTACTACACACAGTCTACATCATTATCGCCATATTAGCTAACGTCATAGTCAACATAGCTAATAGAAGTAAGGTGTTACTAAACCCGCTACATTCATGCAGTAACGTTACAGTTAACAGTCAGCAAGCAGTTAGCAGTTAAACCGGCGGAACCCAGTGACAATAAATTACTGAAACCAAAAGCTTACCTTGGAAGAGTTGCAGTGTTGGCAATACATATTCAGCTAGGTAACATAGCATCCCTCTGTTTTAGCCGGTTGTTTGAGTATGCTAATCTAACTAGCTGCATTCACTAGCTAAGTGAAAGTGGGAAAAAATACAACAAAATATACACTCTATCACTTCCCCTTCATTTTTAAAGAAATTAATTTGTTAAAATCTGTTAAACTAGTCAATTAATCACCACACTTTACACACTGTAGTGCTAGCTAGCTGTAACTTATGCTTTCAGTACTAGATGCATTCTCTGATCCTTTGATTGGGTTGACAACATGTCAGTTCATGTTGCAAGAGCTCTAATAGGTTGGAGGAGAAAGGAGATGTTATTGGGACACACCCAAGATCTGCATGTACTATAAAATCTAGTAATGCCAATGTTATCTTTCAGGTACTAGTAAAAAGATCAATGACTACAACCTCCCGCGAGAGTGCATCCGGAACTTCTTCCCATCACGCAAGTGTTTTGTGTTCCCCTCCCCTACAACTCCTGACAACATGCACCGACTGGACTCCATGGACGAGGCTGAGCTTTCTGAACGCTTCAGAGCGGTCTCAGATACTTTCTGCCGCTTTATTTTCCAGGAGAGCCGTGTGAAGACTGTTATAGGGGGACACACATTGACTGGAGAGAGTGAGTCAGACATCCACCTACAGTAGAGTATGTGAAAACGGATACATATTAATTCTACATTTTATTGTACCACTAAATACATACATTCATATTTTTCCTCCCATCTGTCTGATTGCAGTGTTGGGGCACTTGGTGAACACCTATGTGGAGACCATTGCCAAAGGAAATGTGCCCTGTCTGGAGAATGCTGTGTTGGCCATGGCTAAAATTGAGAACCAGGCTGCTGTGGATGAGGGCCTGGTGGTGTACCAGAAGGGAATGGAGCATGTGAAGGCCTTATTCCCAGTGGACATCAATCAGCTGTCAGAGAACCATCTTCGCTCAGAGACCCAGGCCACAAAGGCGTTCTTGAAGCGATCCTTCAAAGATGAAAATTGGGAATTCTTGAAAGCTCTTGCGGTAATGGATCATCATTCTAGATCTGTGCCTGGTTCACACAATGCATTTCTATCATCATCAAGGCCATTCAATTGAAAAATGATTGATTTGGCTTATGCAACAAAATGATAGTCACCTGTAACAGTAACACCAGTAAGACCCAAGGGCACCAGGTGGAATATGACCAAGCAAAAAACACTACTGTGAAAATCATTACTCAGATTAGATTTTTAATCTTGGATTAAAAGAACACAATGTTGAATAAAAGCCTAATATAGATATGGAGCCAATATGTAACTCTTAATCACTATTGGCCGGGGTTCACATGTCTGAAGCTAGTATCAGTTCATACCAGGGTTCACATGTCTGAAGCTAGTATCAGGTCATACCAGGGTTCACATGTCTGAAGCTAGTATCAGCTCATACCAGGGTTCACATGTCTGAAGCTAGTATCAGTTCATACCAGGGTTCACGTGTCTGAAGCTAGTATCAGCTCATACCAGGGTTCACATGTCTGAAGCTAGTATCAGCTCATACCAGGGTTCACATGTCTGAAGCTAGTATCAGCTCATACCAGGGTTCACATGTCTGAAGCTAGCATCAGCTGAAGGTCAACCTGACCTCGTATACTATAAAATGTTGCTTCTTAGAGAACATTCTGATCTACAACGTGTTATTGTATCGTGGTTGACTTACAGCTGCTGTGTTTCTCATGTGATTTATACTGTCTTCTCCAATGTTAGCATGCTGTAATAAACCTTTTCTAGAACTGTCTTTCTATAATTGTCTGATTGTTTATCTTATTTTACACACCTGATTCTGAACATTCCCAATAAATCTTTCAGGAGGCCATTAGCAACCACACCGCCAACCTTTTCAAACAGAACAGGGATGCCTCAGAGAAGAAGTGCAAGGCTCTTCTGGATAATCTGTCTGCTCTGATGGATCGGGGGATGAAGGAGGGGATGTACACCACACCAGGAGGCTATAAGCTTTACTGCAATCACCATGACAACATAGTGGCACAGTACCGGGCCGAGCCCAACAAAGGAGTCAGGGTAAGAGCTAGAAACCAAACAACATCAACAACGTCGTGTATTAGAGAATCAAAAAACATCCATCATTAGTCAGTAATGAACAATTCAACATTCAATCAAAATCAATGCAACAACCTATAAGACCTGTTTTCTGCAGGCTGAAGAGGTTCTGGAGCAGTTCCTGAAGGACAAGAGTGCAGAGTCCAACTTCATCCAGCAAGCTGACAAAAAACTGACTGAAAATGAGAAACAAATCCAAGGTAAGCCACACCTCAATGTTTTTTTTCCAATTAGAAAATAGAAATCAACTGTGTTAGGCTAATGTTTGGAAGATGAAAACAAGACCAGTGGCTCCGCCCTAATGCCAGGCCCCGCCCAAAAATACAACTTTAAGTATTATGGAGTTAAAAGTATTATTGGTTATTGACTAGAACATATAAATTGCGACATATTTTACAAATAAACATTTTGCTATTATCTGCTATTTTGAATGATGTGATTTATTTCCAGTGCCTTCAGAAATTATTCCCACCCTTTGACTTTTTAAAACACAGATTCAACCACAAAGACCAGGGAGGTTTTCCAATGCCTCCAATTTCGTGGTGTTTTAGTAGCTACTATCTTGTCTCATCGCTACAACTCCCGTACGGGCTCGGGAGAGACGAAGGTTTAAAGTCATGCGTCCTCCGATACACAACCCAACCAAGCCTCACTGCTTCTTAACACAGCGCCATCCAACCCGGAAGCCAGCCACACCAATGTGTCGGAGGAAACACTGTGCACCTGGCTACCTTGGTTAGCGTGTACTGCGCCCGGCCCGCCACAGGAGTCGCTGGTGTGTGATGAGACAAGGATATCCCTACCTGTTAAACCCTCCCTAACCCGGACGACGCTAGGCCAATTGTGCGTCGCCCCACAGACCTCCCGGTCTCGGCCGGTTACGACAGAGCCTGGGTGCGAACCCAGAGTCTCTGATGGCACAGCTGGCGCTGCAGTACAGCGCCCTTAACCATTGCGCCACCCGGGAGGCCCAGTATCTGCTATTTTGAATGATATGATTTTATTTCCAGTCCAACCACAAAGACCAGGGAGGTTTTCCAATGCCTCGCGAAGAAGGTCACCGTTGTGCTAATAGACTCTAGAGGGTTTTAATGTGTATGAAACTGTATGAGAAAATGAATTGTCCAGTTGTCCTACTTCTTTCTCTCTCTCCTTGGCTCTTCCAGCTGAGAAGAAGAAAACAGCTGAGTTGGAGCAGGAGAAGGCAGCATTCAGGGAGCAACAGGCAGAGATGGAGCGCACCATTGAGAACAATCGCATTAGCCAGGAGAAGTACTTGAAGAAGATGAAAGAGATGATGGAGAAGGAGAGGAAGAAACAGCAGCACGAGTTCAACAGGACCCTGGAACGCAGAATGCAGGAGCAGAAAGATCTCCTGGAGAAGGGTCATAATGTGCAAGCTTATCTATTGAGACAAGAGATCGAGGAGATAAAGAAGAAGAATCAATTGGAAAGGGACGCCTATATCAAGAATACCCAGAATCAGAAGGCTCTGCTGGATGACTACAAGAAGCAGGCTGTGAGACAGAAAGAACAGATGGAAATGTTAATGAGGGAGCTCAACAATAGATCACAGGCCCCTGTACAAGTTGTTGAACGACTTGTTCCTCAAGAAGCCTGTATCGTAATGTGATCCACTGCACCTTGAATTCCTGACTATGAAATGTAAATTGATATTGAGTCTTGAAGCGTTGAAGTGTGTGTCTTCTATAGCCATCACTGTTTTTATCTGATCCTGCTGGTTATCTATGAAAGCTGATGTAAAAAGGGATTTTTTTAAATACATTTGATTGAGTGACCTCTTTCAGATAAATGCTATAAGCACATGACTGGGATCATGATCTCGACCCCGAATCCAGCTTAGTTGTCACGACTGCTGCCGAAGTCGTTGCCTCTCCTTGTTCGGGCGGTGCTCGGCGTTCGACGTCACCGGTCTTCTAGCCATCATTGATCCTTTTTTCATTTTCCATTGGTTTTGTCTTGTCTTCCCATACACCTGTTTTCAATCCCATTCATTACCTGTTGTGTATTTAACCCTCTGTTTCCCATCATGTCTTTGTCAGAGATTGTTTTATTGTCAGTGTAGTGTGATTGTTGTATAGGTGTGCGTCGGGTCCTTGTACCCATGTTTATGTACATTTAGTGTTATGGAGCATACTCCGTGGACTTTATTAAAAGACTCCATTTTACACTCCATTTGACTCTCCTGCGCCTGACTTCCCTGCCACCTATTACATCTACTCATGACAGAATCTCTGACCAAATATATGAAGTCAGCAGGAGAGGACACTATGCCCATGGAGCTGGAGGAACGCGTTCAGGAACAAGCTAGGGAGATTGACGTTATCAGCTCCGTCATGGATCACATTGCCATGAAAATGGATCGCTGGGAGAGACAGGGAGTTTCTCCAGCGCCACCACCACCACAACCGGAATCTCCCGTGAACGATTTTTCCTCTCCGGAATCGAGGATCCATTTATCCCTACCTACGGGATACAACGGAGATACTGCCGGCTGCCAGGGTTTCCTCCTTAAACTGAACTTGTATCTAGCCACGGCCTCCCCAGTACCATCTGACCGTGAGAAGAGTTACGCCCTCGTATCATGCCTCACCGGGAAAGCCCTGGAATGGGCCAGCGCTGTGTGTAGCAGGGAGGATGCGGCGCTGGACCATTTTGAGGAGTTCACCCGCCAATTCCGGATAGTATTCGATCACCCACCTGAAGGCAAAGCAGCGGGTGAGCTTCTCTATCATCTGAGGCAGGAGACGAGGAGTGCACAGGATTTTGCCTTGGAGTTTAGGACCTTGGCTGCCGGCGCTGGATGGAGCGACAGGGCCCTGATCGACCATTACCGTTGTAGTCTACGCGAGGACGTCCGTCGGGAGCTGGCCTGTAGAGACACCACCCTCACCTTCGACCAGCTGGTGGATATGTCCATCAGGCTGGACAACATGCTGGCTACTCGTGGACGTCTAGATCGGGGTCTGGTTGTTCCATCCTCCCGCACCCTCTCTCCCGAACCTATGGAATTGGGAGGGATGGTGCGCAGGGAGACCGGAGGGGGTTCCCGCTCGAGCACCATTCAAGGTCGCAGAGAGCACACTGCTGGTCGGTGCCGGGTTGGTTCCTCTGGGAATAGAGAGGGCAGGCAGGGCATTCTGGCGTCACCCCAGGTGAGTAGGCACCATTCTCATCCAGAGCCCTCTGCTGCACTAATGTTTGTCTCTGTCTCTTTTCCTGACTTTTCACTGCATTCCCAGTATAAGGCGCTAGTTGATTCGGGTGCGGCTGGAAATTTCATTAATAAAAGTCTAGCTCATAGTTTAGGGATCCCTATTGTTCCTGTGGATATGCCTTTCCCTATTCATGCCTTAGATAGTCGACCATTAGGGTCAGGGTTTATCAGGGAGGTAACCGCACCTTTGTGTATGATAACGCAGGAGGGTCACAAGGAGAAGATTAGTCTTTTCCTTATTGATTCTCCTGCGTATTCTGTGGTGCTAGGCCTACCCTGGTTAGTTTGTCATAACCCCACTGTTTCTTGGCCACAGAGGGCTCTCACAGGGTGGTCGCGAGAATGCTCAGGTAGGTGTTTAGGGGTTTCCGTTGGTGCTACTACGGTGGAAAGTCCAGACCAGGTCTCCACCGTGCGCATTCCCCCCGAATATGCCGATTTGGCTCTCGCCTTCTGTAAAAAGAAGGCGACTCAATTACCACCCCATCGACGGGGGGATTGTGCGATAGATCTCCTGGTAGACGCTGCATATCCCAAGAGTCATGTTTATCCCCTGTCGCAAGCGGAGACGGAGGCTATGGAGACATATATTTCTGAATCCCTGCATCAGGGGTTCATTCAGCCATCCATTTCACCCGTCTCTTCGAGTTTCTTTTTTGTGAAAAAAAAGGATGGCGGTTTACGCCCGTGCGTTGATTATCGAGGTCTTAATAAAATCACAGTGAAATATAGTTACCCGCTACCTCTGATCAATACGATTATTGAGTTAATGCACGGGGCACGTTTTTTCACAAAATTGGATCTCAGGAGTGCGTACAATCTGGTGCGTATTAAGAAGGGTGATGAGTGGAAGACGGCATTTAGCACCACCTCAGGTCATTATGAGTACCTGGTCATGCCATATGGGTTGATGAATGCTCCATCAGTTTTCCAATCATTTGTAGATGAGATCTTCAGGGACCTGCACGGGCAGGGTGTAGTGGTGTATATCGATGATATTCTGATATACTCTGCTACACGCGCCGAGCATGTGTCCCTGGTGCGCAGGGTGCTTGGTCGCCTGTTGGAGCATGATCTATATGTCAAGTCTGAGAAATGCTTGTTTTTCCAACAATCCATCTCCTTCCTAGGGCATCGGATTTCCACTTCAGGAGTGGAGATGGAGAGCGACCGCATTACAGCCGTGCGTAATTGGCCGACTCCAACCACGGTAAAGGAGTTGCAGCGTTTTTTGGGGTTTTCCAATTACTACCGGAGGTTTATCCGGGGTTTTGGTCAGGTGGCAGCTCCCATTACCTCACTGCTAAGGGGGGGCCCGGTGCGCTTACAGTGGTCGGCTGTGGCGAACAGGGCTTTTGAGCACCTGAAGACTCTGTTTACTTCTGCGCCTGTGCTGGCTCATCCGGATCCCTCTTTGCCATTCATAGTGGAGGTGGACGCATCCGAAGCTGGGATAGGAGCAGTGCTCTCTCAGCGTTCGGGTACGCCACTGAAGCTTCGCCCCTGTGCTTTCTTTTCTAAGAAGCTCAGCCCGGCGGAGCGAATCTATGATGTGGGGAACCGGGAGCTGTTAGCTGTCGTAGAAGCTTTGAAGGTGTGGAGGCATTGGCTTGAGGGGGCTAAACACCCTTTTCTCATCTGGACTGACCACCGCAATCTGGAGTATATCCGGCAGGCAAAGAGATTGAATCCTCGCCAGGCAAGGTGGGCCATGTTTTTCACTCGTTTTGTGTTTACTCTTTCTTACAGACCAGGCTCCCAGAACGTTAAGGCAGACGCATTGTCTCGGCTGTATGACACAGAGGAGCGGTCCATGGATCCCACTCCCATACTCCCAGCTTCGTGTTTGGTGGCGCCAGTAGTGTGAGAGCTGGACGCGGACATTGAGCGGGCGTCACGTGCAGAGCCTTCTCCCCCTGAGTGTCCAGCTGGTCGTCTGTACGTTCCGTCTGCTGTACGCGACCGATTGATATATTGGGCTCACACGTCACCCTCCTCTGGTCATCCTGGGATAGGTCGGACGATGCGCTGTCTTGACGGGAGATACTGGTGGCCCACTTTAGCTAAGGACGTGAGGATTTATGTTTCTTCCTGCTCGGTGTGCGCCCAGTGCAAGGCTCCTAGACACCTGCCCAGAGGTAAGCTACAACCTCTACCCGTTCCTCAACGGCCGTGGTCACACCTGTCGGTGGATTTTTTGACCGATCTTCCACCTTCACAGGGTTACACCACGATCCTGGTCGTTGTGGATCGGTTTTCTAAGTCCTGTCGTCTCCTCCCTTTGCCCGGTCTCCCTACGGCCTTACAAACTGCAGAGGCCCTGTTTACACATGTTTTCCGGCACTATGGGGTGCCTGAGGATATAGTGTCTGATCGGGGTCCCCATTTCACATCAAGGGTCTGGAAGGCGTTCATGGAGCGTCTGGGGATCTCGGTTAGTCTTACCTCAGGTTTTCACCCCGAGAGTAATGGGCAGGTGGAGAGAGTTAACCAGGATGTGGGTAGGTTTCTGCGGTCTTATTGCCAGGATCGGCCGGGGGAGTGGGCGAAGTTCGTGCCCTGGGCAGAGATGGCTCAGAACTCGCTACGTCACTCCTCCACTAACCTTACTCCCTTTCAATGTGTATTAGGGTATCAGCCGGTTCTGGCTCCTTGGCATCAGAGCCAGACCGAGGCCCCTGCGGTGGACAATTGGTTTCGGCACGCTGAGGAGACCTGGGAGGCAGCCCACGTCCACCTTCAGCGTGCCATAAGGCGCCAGAAAATTGGCGCAGACCGTCGCCGCAGTGAGGCCCCAGTGTTCGCACCAGGGGACAGGGTCTGGCTCTCGACCCGAAACCTGCCCCTTCGCCTTCTCTGCCGGAAGCTGGGTCCGCGGTTTGTGGGGCCGTTTAAAGTCCTGAGGAGAGTGAACGAGGTATGTTATAGGTTACAACTACCCACTCATTACCGTATTAACCCCTCGTTCCATGTGTCTCTCCTCAGGCCGATGGTGGCTGGCCCGCTCCAGGAGGCTGAAGTGCGTAATGTTCCTCCGCCTCCTCTAGACATCGAGGGGGTTCCGGCGTACTCTGTTCGATCCATTTTGGATTCGAGACGTCGGGCGAGGGGCCTTCAGTACCTCGTGGACTGGGAGGGGTACGGGCCGGAGGAGAGATGCTGGGTTCCGGTGGAGGACGTGTTAGATCCTTCCATGTTATCAGAATTCCACCGTCTCCATCCGGATCGCCCTGCACCTCGCCTTCCGGGTCGTCCCCGAGGCCGGTGTCGACGCGCAGCTGGAGACGCGCGTCAGGGGGGGGGGGTACTGTCACGACTGCTGCCGAAGTCGTTGCCTCTCCTTGTTTGGGCGGTGCTCGGCGTTCGACGTCACCGGTCTTCTAGCCATCATTGATCCTTTTTTCATTTTCCATTGGTTTTGTCTTGTCTTCCCATACACCTGTTTTCAATCCCATTCATTACCTGTTGTGTATTTAACCCTCTGTTTCCCATCATGTCTTTGTCAGAGATTGTTTTATTGTCAGTGTAGTGTGATTGTTGTATAGGTGTGCGTCGGGTCCTTGTACCCATGTTTATGTACATTTAGTGTTATGGAGCATACTCCGTGGACTTTATTAAAAGACTCCATTTTACACTCCATTTGACTCTCCTGCGCCTGACTTCCCTGCCACCTATTACATCTACTCATGACATTAGTCATCATCGTCTTTGTCGTTTTCTTAAACCAGCAAATTGAATAATAACCAATGGTTTGTGATTATAAAATGTATGAGAACAAGTAAAACTTCAGCACACAACATCCAGTGGGTAAGCACTCTAACACTAAGGGAAAGGTTAGTTAGAGCAACACAAGTCCGTCTCGTTTTCCAATTGTTTGATTTAGTAGCGTGAATCATTCCTGTTCACACCAAAGAGAAGAGAGGAATAATTGGAAGAATGTATCCGAGTTTATGATAGCAATAAGGCACCTCATGGGTTTGTTATATTTGGCCAATATACAACGGCTAAGGGTTGTATACAGGGACTCTGCGTGGCGTCGTAAATTAGAACAGCACTTAGCCATGGTATTTGGGCCATGTACCTCACTCTCTCAGGCCTTATTGCTTAAATATACCTCACTCTCTCAGGCCGTACTGCTTAAATATACCACACTCTCTCAGGCTGTACTTGTCATGTATTGTCATGTTGTGTCTTGTTTCTGTCCTTTCCCTTCACCCTGTCTCCCTCTGCTGGTCGTTATTAGGTTACCTTTTCTCCCCCTCTTTCCCCCAGCTGTTCCTTGTCTCCTCCTAACTACCTCGTCACCCCTTTTCCCACCTGTTCCCTTTTTCCCTCTGATTAGTCCTCTATATCTCTCTCTGTTTTTGTTTCTGTCTTTGTCGGATTCTTGTTTGTGTTATTCATGCCTGAACCAGACTATCGTCATGTTTGCTGCAACCCTGTCCTGTCGGAATCTGCCGGTCCATCTGAGCCTACGTTTGTTTTGTTATTAAAGAAGCTCTGATTACGTTAATTCGCTTTTGGGTCCTCATTCACGCACCGTAACAGAAGAATCCGACCAAGAATGGACCCAGCGACTTCGGATCCTCTCCACTCAGCCGTCGAGATCAAGGGAGCGATGCTAGGCAGACACGAGCAGGAATTGTCTGCTGCTCGACATGCCGTTGAGACCCTGGCCACCCAAGTCTCCAACCTCACAGAACAGGTTCACCATCTCCGCCTCGATCCACCGGCCACTTCCAGGGCTTTCGAATCTCCGGAGCCCAGAATCAATAACCCGCCGTGTTACTCTGGGGAGCCCACTGAATGCCGCTCGTTCCTCACCCAGTGTGATATTGTGTTTTCTCTCCAGCCCAACACTTACTCCAGGAGCACTGCTCGTGTCGCCTACGTCATATCTCTCCTTACTGGACGGGCTCGTGAGTGGGGCACGGCAATCTGGGAGGCAAGGGCTGAGTGTACTAACCAGTATCAGGACTTTAAGGAGGAGATGATACGGGTTTTTGATCGATCTGTTTTTGGGGAGGAGGCTTCCAGGGCCCTGTCTTCCCTATGTCAAGGTAATCGATCCATAACAGACTACTCTATTGAGTTTCGCACTCTTGCTGCCTCCAGTGGCTGGAACGAGCCGGCTTTGCTCGCTCGTTTTCTGGAGGGTCTCCGCGCAGAGGTAAAGGATGAGATTCTCTCCCGGGAGGTTCCTTCCAGCGTGGATTCCTTGATTGAACTCGCTATTCGCATTGAGCGACGGGTTGATCTTCGTCACCGAGCTCGTGGAAAGGAGCTCGCGTTCTCCGTTGCCCCCCTCTCCGCATCACTACCATCTTCCTCTGCCGGCTCGGGTGCTGAGCCTATGCAGCTGGGAGGTATCCGCATCTCGACTAAGGAGAGGGAACGGAGAATCACCAACCGCCTCTGTCTCTATTGCGGTTCTGCTGGTCATTTTGTCACTTCATGTCCAGTAAAAGCCAGAGCTCATCAGTAAGCGGAGGGCTACTGGTGAGCGCTACTACTCCTGTCTCTCCTTCAAGATCCTGCACTACCTTGTCGGTCCATCTACGCTGGACCGGTTCGTCAGCTTCCTGCAGTGCCTTAATAGACTCTGGGGCGGAGGGCTGTTTTATGGACAAGACCTGGGCTCGGGAACATGACATTCCTCTCAGACAGTTAAGGGAGTCCACGGCCTTGTTCGCCCTGGATGGTAGTCCTCTCCCCAGGATTCAGCGTGAGACGCTACCTTTAACCCTCACTGTTTCTGGTAATCATAGCGAAACCATTTCTTTTTTAATTTTTAGTTCACCTTTTACACCTGTTGTTTTGGGCCATCCCTGGCTAGTTTGTCATAATCCTTCCATTAATTGGTCTAGTAATTCTATCCTCTCCTGGAGCGTCTCTTGTCATGTGAAATGTTTAATGTCTGCTATCCCTCCTGTTTCCTCTGTCTCTTCTTCACAGGAGGAGCCTGGTGATTTGACAGGGGTGCCGGAGGAATATCACGATCTGCGCACGGTGTTCAGTCGGTCCAGGGCCACCTCTCTTCCTCCACACCGGTCGTATGATTGTAGTATTGATCTCCTTCCGGGAACTACTCCTCCCCGGGGTAGACTATACTCTCTGTCGGCTCCCGAACGTAAGGCTCTCGAAGATTATTTGTCTGTAGCTCTTGCCGCCGGTACCATAGTCCCCTCCTCCTCTCCCGCCGGAGCGGGGTTTTTTTTTGTTAAGAAGAAGGACGGGTCCCTGCGCCCCTGCATAGATTATCGAGGGCTGAATGACATAACAGTGAAGAATCGTTATCCGCTTCCTCTTATGTCTTCAGCCTTCGAGATCCTGCAGGGAGCCAGGTTTTTCACTAAGTTGGACCTTCGTAACGCTTACCATCTCGTGCGCATCAGGGAGGGGGACGAGTGGAAGACGGCGTTTAACACTCCGTTAGGGCACTTTGAATACCGGGTTCTTCCTTTCGGCCTCGCTAACGCTCCAGCTGTCTTTCAGGCATTAGTCAATGATGTCCTGAGAGACATGCTGAACATCTTTGTCTTCGTTTACCTTGACGATATCCTGATTTTTTCACCGTCACTCCAGATTCATGTTCAGCACGTTCGACGTGTCCTCCAGCGCCTTTTAGAGAATTGTCTTTTTGTGAAGGCTGAGAAGTGCTCTTTTCATGCCTCCTCCGTCACATTTCTCGGTTCTGTTATTTCCGCTGAAGGCATTAAGATGGATCCCGCTAAGGTCCAAGCTGTCATTGATTGGCCCGTCCCTAAGTCACGCGTCGAGTTGCAGCGCTTTCTCGGCTTCGCGAATTTCTATCGTCGTTTCATCCGTAATTTCAGTCAGGTGGCAGCCCCTCTCACAGCCCTTACTTCTGTCAAGACGTGCTTTAAGTGGTCCGTTTCCGCCCAGGGAGCTTTTGATCTCCTCAAGAATCGTTTTACATCCGCACCTATCCTTGTTACACCTGACGTCTCTAGACAGTTCATTGTCGAGGTTGACGCGTCAGAGGTGGGCGTGGGAGCCATTCTTTCTCAGCGCTCCTTCTCTGACGACAAGGTCCACCCTTGCGCGTATTTTTCTCATCGCCTGTCGCCGTCGGAACGTAACTATGATGTGGGAAACCGCGAACTGCTCGCCATCCGCTTAGCCCTAGGCGAATGGCGACAGTGGTTGGAGGGGGCGACCGTTCCTTTTGTCGTTTGGACTGACTATAGGAACCTTGAGTACATCCGTTCTGCCAAACGACTTAATGCGCGTCAGGCGCGCTGGGCGCTGTTTTTCGCTCGTTTCGAGTTCGTGATTTCTTATCGTCCGGGCTCTAAGAACACCAAGCCTGATGCTTTATCTCGTCTCTTCAGTTCTTCAGTAGCCTCCACTGACCCCGAGGGGATTCTCCCTGAGGGGCGTGTTGTCGGGTTGACTGTCTGGGGAATTGAGAGGCAGGTAAAGCAAGCATTCACTCAAACTCCGTCGCCGCGCGCTTGTCCCAGGAACCTTCTTTTCGTTCCCGTTCCTACTCGTCTGGCCGTTCTTCAGTGGGCTCACTCTGCCAAGTTAGCCGGCCACCCTGGCGTTCGGGGTACGCTTGCTTCCATTCGCCAGCGCTTTTGGTGGCCCACCCGGGAGCATGACACGCGTCGCTTCGTGGCTGCTTGTTCGGTCTGCGCGCAGACTAAGTCCGGTAACTCCCCTCCTGCCGGCCGTCTCAGGCCGCTTCCCATTCCCTCTCGACCGTGGTCTCACATCGCCTTAGATTTTGTCACCGGACTGCCTTCGTCAGCGGGGAAGACTGTTATTCTTACGGTTGTCGACAGGTTCTCTAAGGCGGCTCATTTTATTCCCCTTGCTAAGCTTCCTTCTGCTAAAGAGACGGCACAAATCATCATCGAGAATGTTTTCAGAATTCATGGCCTTCCGTCAGACGTCGTTTCGGACAGAGGTCCGCAATTCACGTCTCAATTTTGGAGGGAGTTTTGCCGTTTGATTGGGGCTTCCGTCAGTCTCTCTTCCGGCTTCCAGTCTAACGGTCAAGCAGAACGGGCCAATCAGACTATTGGTCGCATCTTACGCAGTCTTTCTTTTCGCAACCCTGCGTCTTGGTCAGAACAGCTCCCCTGGGCAGAATACGCCCACAACTCGCTTCCTTCGTCTGCGACCGGGCTATCTCCTTTTCAGAGTAGCCTCGGGTACCAGCCTCCGCTGTTCTCATCTCAGTTCGCCGAGTCCAGCGTCCCCTCCGCTCAGGCTTTTGTCCAACGTTGCGAGCGCACCTGGAAGAGGGTCAGGTCTGCACTTTGCCGTTATAGGGCGCAGACTGTGAGGGCTGCTAATAAGCGTAGAACTAAGAGTCCTAGATATTGTCGCGGTCAGAGAGTTTGGCTCTCCACTCAGAACCTTCCCCTTAAGACCGCTTCTCGCAAGTTGACCCCGCGGTTCATTGGTCCGTTCCGTATTTCTCGGATCATTAATCCTGTCGCAGTTCGACTTCTTCTTCCGCGATATCTTCGTCGCGTCCACCTGGTCTTCCATGTCTCCTGTGTCAAGCCCGTTCTTCGCGCCCCCGCACGTCTCCCCCCCCCCCCCCCATCCTTGTCGAGGGCGCACCCATCTACAGGGTCCGTAGGATTTTGGACATGCGTCCTCGGGGCCGTGGTCAGCAGTACCTAGTAGATTGGGAGGGGTACGGTCCTGAGGAGAGGAGTTGGGTTCCCTCTCGGGACGTGCTGGACCGTGCGCTGATCGATGATTTCCTCCGTTGCCGCCAGGTTTCCTCCTCGAGTGCGCCAGGAGGCGCTCGGTGAGTGGGGGGGTACTGTCATGTATTGTCATGTTGTGTCTTGTTTCTGTCCTTTCCCTTCACCCTGTCTCCCTCTGCTGGTCGTTATTAGGTTACCTTTTCTCCCCCTCTTTCCCCCAGCTGTTCCTTGTCTCCTCCTAACTAACTCGTCACCCCTTTTCCCACCTGTTCCCTTTTTCCCTCTGATTAGTCCTCTATATCTCTCTCTGTTTTTGTTTCTGTCTTTGTCGGATTCTTGTTTGTGTTATTCATGCCTGAACCAGACTATCGTCATGTTTGCTGCAACCCTGTCCTGTCGGAATCTGCCGGTCCATCTGAGCCTACGTTTGTTTTGTTATTAAAGAAGCTCTGATTACGTTAATTCGCTTTTGGGTCCTCATTCACGCACCGTAACAGAAGAATCCGACCAAGAATGGACCCAGCGACTTCGGATCCTCTCCACTCAGCCGTCGAGATCCAGGGAGCGATGCTAGGCAGACACGAGCAGGAATTGTCTGCTGCTCGACATGCCGTTGAGACCCTGGCCACCCAAGTCTCCAACCTCACAGAACAGGTTCACCATCTCCGCCTCGATCCACCGGCCACTTCCAGGGCTTTCGAATCTCCGGAGCCCAGAATCAATAACCCGCCGTGTTACTCTGGGGAGCCCACTGAATGCCGCTCGTTCCTCACCCAGTGTGATATTGTGTTTTCTCTCCAGCCCAACACTTACTCCAGGAGCACTGCTCGTGTCGCCTACGTCATATCTCTCCTTACTGGACGGGCTCGTGAGTGGGGCACGGCAATCTGGGAGGCAAGGGCTGAGTGTACTAACCAGTATCAGGACTTACGTTTGTTTTGTTATTAAAGAAGCTCTGATTACGTTAATTCGCTTTTGGGTCCTCATTCACGCACCGTAACAGTACTGCTTAAATATACCTCACTCTCTCAGGCTGTACTGCTTAAATATACCTCACTCTCTCAGACTGTACTGCTTAAATATACCTCACTGTCTCAGGCTGTACTGCTTAAATATACCTCACTCTCTCAGGCTGTACTGCTTAAATATACCTCACTCTCTCAAGCTGTACTGCTTAAATATACCTCACTCTCTCAGGCTGTACTGTTTAAAAATACCTCACTCTCTCAGGCCTTATTGCTCAAATATACCTCACTCTCTCAGGCCTTATTGCTTAAATATACCTCACTCTCTCAGGCCATATTGATTAAATATACCTAACTCTCTCAGGCCTTATTGCTTAAATATACCTCACTCTCTCAGGCCTTATTGCTTAAATATACCTCACTCTCTCAGGCCTTATTGCTTAAATATACCTCACTCTCTCAGGCCATATTGATTAAATATACCACACTCTCTCAGGCCTTATTGCTTAAATATACCACACTCTCTCAGGCCTTATTGCTTAAATATACCTAACTCTCTCAGGCCATATTGATTAAATATACCACACTCTCTCAGGCCTTATTGCTTAAATATACCTCACTCTCTCAGGCCATATTGATTAGATATACCTAACTCTCTCAGGCCTTATTGCTTAAATATACCTCACTCTCCCAGGCCTCTACTATTTACAAATTACAGTATAATCATGATAAATCAGCAATAGGCATATTATTTGTATCCATCTCGCTTTGAGTCCCACAATCACACCAGCGTGATTTAATACTTCCAACCCCTTATTTTTTGAGCTACATACTTTTTAATCAGATGTGTCTATTCCTTCTTCATCTGCAGAAACCAACCATTAACCTGTGTGATTAATGGGGGCTGAGATAGAGAGGTGTTTGTGTGACAAGAAAGGATCCTGAAAACGGTTCTCCTCACAAAAAAACGTCTGCAATGTGCCAACAGTTTGAGCTACAGACAATTATGACCCCAATATGAAAAGCTGAGACACTCACAAACACACATGTAAGCTATACAAGAGTCGTTCGAAGCTAAGGTTTTTTTTTTTACCTAGAAGACATTAGTAAATCCCAGGATATGGTGTCTATAATACTGTAATAAGATCACATAGTTGCTGTCACAATCTCCAAACTCCACACACTTGTCGCTGATGAGTAGTTGGATATTCATTTCCCACTTAGCAAACAATTGCTGTACTTACAGAATTATTTTGAATTATTTTTTGTCTGTTAAGGCGGACCTTATTTTTTTATTGACATTCACAATATAACTCACGAATGCAACTGCAATTTTTATGTTGTACTTGTAGTCCTGGTTGTTTTAAAAGGAAAATGGTAAAAACTTCATTGTGAAGCTCAATATAAGAGCAAGCAGATGAATGAAACAGTGGCGGTCGGTGATGTTTATGAGCTTGGCCTTATTTCTATTACAGCATATTGGATGACTGTCATTCATATTCCATTCACCTGTTCAATGTAATATTGATAGGTTTAGGCTACTACATGATACTTTAATGTTCCCTACACACATCATGAGGTTGCTACAACCTAGCCTATGAATGAAAGTTTACAACGTAGGTCGAGAGACATATTTGAGTAATCAAGGTCACAGACAGTGACACGTTCAATACCATCTTGCACACCCTGGCCTGCTTCTAGCTGATCTAGGGTGTAATCTGGGACATCAATACCCAGAATCAGAAGGCTCTGCTGGTTGAATGTAAAAAGGGGAAAAGCTCAAAAGCTCCACTTTGAATGCCTGACTATGAAAAGCCAACTGATATTGAATCTTGAAGCGTTTGTCCTCTATTGTCATCGTTGTTTTTATCTGGTTATCTATGAAAATGTTAACGTCTTGAAAAACTATCTGGCGTTAATGGCCACATGAGCCTGGTTCCTCTCTAGGTTTCTTCTTAGGTTCCTGGCTTGAAGGGAGTTTTTACTAGCCACTATGCTTCTGCCTCTGCATTGCTTGCTCTTTATGGTTTTAGGCTGGGTGTCTGTAAAGAACTTTGTGACAACTGCTGATGTGAAAGGGCTTTATGAAATAAATAAAGTTGACTGTGCCTTTTAAACAGCTCTGAAAATTCCAGAAAATGTTGTCATGGCTTTAGTAGCTTTTGATAGGCTAACTGACATCATTTGAGTCAATTGGAGGTAGGAATAGGAAATTGTAGACCTCCACAAGTCTGGTTCATCCTTGGTAGCAATTTCCAAATGCCTCAAGGTACCATGTTCATCTGTACAAACAATAATACGCAAGTATAAACACCATGGGACCACGCAGCCGCCATACCGCTCAGGAAGGAGAAGCGTCCTGTCTCCTAGAGATGAATGTACTTTGGTGCAAAAAGTGCAAATCAATCCCAGAACAACAGCAAAGGACCTTGTGAAGATGCTTGAGGAAATAGGTACAAAAGTAGCTATATGCACAGTAAAACGAGTCCTATATCGACATAACCCGAAAGGCCGCTCAGCAAGGAAGAAGCCACTGCTCCAAAACCGCCATAAAATAGCCAGACTACGATTTGCAACTGCACATGGGAACAAAGATCGTACTTATTGGAGAAATGTCCTTTAGTCTGATGAAACAAAAATAGAACTGTTTGGCCATAATGACCATCGTTATGTTTCAAGGAAAAAGTGGAGGATTGCAAGCCGAAGAACACCACCCCAACCGTGATGCACGGGAGTGGCAGCATCATGTTGTGGGGGTGCTTTGCTGCAGGAGGGACTGGTACACTTCATAAAATAGATGGCATCATGAGGAAAGTACAAGTACGTGGATATATTGAAGCAACAGCTCAAGACATCAGTCAGGAAGTTAAAGCTTGGTCGCAAATGGGTCTTCCAAATGGACAATGACCCAAAGCATACTTCCAAAGTTGTGGCAAAATGGCTTAAGGACGACAAAGTCAAGGTATTGGAGTGGCCATCACAAAGCCCCGACCTCAATCCCATAGAAAATGTATGGGTAGAACTGAAAAAGCGTGTGCGAGCAAGGAGGCCTACAAACCTGACTCAGTTACACCAGCTCTGTCAGGAGGAATGGACCAAAATTGTGGAAGGCTACCCGAAACGTTTGACCCAAATAAAACAATTTAAAGGCAATGCTACCAAATACTAATTGAGTGTATGTAAACTTCTGACCTAATGGACATGTGATGAAAGAAGCTGAAATAAACAATTCTCTCTATTATTATTCTGACATTTCACATTCTTAAAATAAAGTGGCGATCCTAACTGACCTAAAACAGGGAATATTTACTCGGATTAAATGTCAGGAATTGTGAAGAACTGAGATTAAATGTATTTGGCTAGGGTGTATGTAGACTTCAGACTTCAACTGTAGGTTTTCCTCCACTGTACTCACATCCTACCATACTCTTGTCTGTACATTATGACTTGAATCTATTCTACCACATGTGGAAATCTGCTCCTTTTATTCTCTTTCCCCAACGCACTAGACGATCAGTTCTTATAGCCATTAGCCTTATCCTACTCCTCTTCTGTTCCTCTGGTGATGTAGAGGTTATCCCAGGCCCTGTCGCCCCCAGTTTCACTCCTATTCCCCAGGCACTATCATTTGTTGACTTCTGTAACCGTAAAAGCCTTGGTTTCATGCATGTTAACATTAGAAGCCTCCTCCCTAAGTTAGTTTTTTTCACTGCTTTAGCGCACTCCGCCAACCCTGATGTCCTAGCCATGTCTGAATCCTGGTTTCGGAAGGCCACCAAAAATTCGGAAATTTCCATCCCAGCTATAACATTTTCCGCCAAGATAGAACTACCAAAGGGGGTGGAGTTGCAATATACTGCAGAGATTGCAGAGTTCTGTCATGCGTTCTGTCATGCGTTCCAGGTCTGTGCCCAATCTACTGCAGAGACAGCCTACAGAGTTCTGTCAGGCTATCCAGGTCTGTGCCCAATCTACTGCAGAGACAGCCTACAGAGTTCTGTCATGCTATCCAGGTCTGTGCCCAATCTACTGCAGAGACAGGCCTGCAGAGTTCTGGAGACAGCCTGCAGAGTTCTGTCATGCTATCCAGGTCTGTGCCCAAACAGTTCGAGATTCTACTTTTAAAAATCCACCATTCCAGAAATAAGTCTCTCACTGTTGTCGCTTGTTACAGACCCCTCTCAGCCCCCAGCTGCACCCTGGACACCATATGTGAATTAATTGCCCCCCATTTATCTTCAGAGTTTGTACTGTTAGGTGACCTAAACTGGGATATGCTTAACACACCGGCCGTCACTTCTGCGAGCAGGCCTTTCTAATCAACCTGGCTGGGGTATCCTGGAATGACATTGACCTCATCCCGTCAGTAGAGGATGCCTGGTTATTCTTTAAAAGTGCCTTCCTCACCATCTTAACTAAGCATGCCCCATTCAAAAATAAAAATAGATATAATCCTTGTTCACTCCAGACCTGTCTGCCCTTGACCAGCACAAAAACATCCTGTGGGGTACTGCATTAGCATCGAATAGCCCCCGTGATATGCAACTTTTCAGGGAAGATAGGAACAAATATACACAGGCAGTTAGGAAAGCTAAGGCTGGCTTTTTCAAACAGAAATTTGCATCCTGTAGTACAAACTCCAAAAAGTTCTGGGACACTGTAAAGTCCATGGAGAGTAAGATCACCTCCTTCCAACTACCCACAGCACTGAGGCTAGGAAACACTGTCACCACCGATAAATCCACGATAATTGAGAATTTTTCTACGACTTGCCTTGCTTTCCACCTGGCTACCCCCACCCCGGTCAACTGCCCGGAACCCCCCACAGCAACTTGCCCAAATAGCAAGGGCATGCACATTAAGAGAAGATGACACCCAGGCTATACTCTATTTTTGAAAGAGTACATTAACCAAGACCATACGAACATTTATGACAGCTGGACATACTATGGTCAGCAGGATACAGAAAGAAAGATGGAAGCAAGATAACTGATGACTAACACGTGAAACATAAGCATGCAATGCATACATTATTTTTAGAACATGGAAAGAGTTCTACCATCATTATAACCTAACCAAAAGCAGATATTAGCGTTAGTGGGCGTTAACTAGCTCTGAGATGAGAAGAAAATAATTAAAAGTCAAGGGAAGCTATTTTTATATAGAGGGAGGGGACTTCTGTATACTTCCGGCCCGTCCTTGGACACTGTGCTATCTAACCTCCAAACGAGCTTCAATGCCATACAACACTCCTTCCGTGGCCTCCAACTGCTCTTGAACGCTAGTAAAACCAAATGCATGCTTTTCAACCTTTCGCTGCCTGCACCCGCACGCCCAACCAGCATCACCACCCTGGATGGTTCCGACCTAGAATATGTTGACATCTATAAGTACCTAGGTGTTTGGCTAAACTGTAAACTCTCCTTCCAGACTCATATCAAACATCTCCAGTCTAAAATCTAGAGTCCGCTTTCAATTCCGCAACAAAGCCTCCTTCACTCACGCCGCCAAACTTCCCCTATACATACTGTCCTGTAGGTGGATGTCTGACTCACTCTCTCCAGTCAATGTGTGTCCCCCTATAACAGTCTTCACACGGCTCTCCTGGAAAATAAAGCGGCAGAAAGTATCTGTGACCTCTCTGAAGCGTTCAGAAAGCTCAGCCTCGTCCATGGAGTCCAGTCGGTGCATGTTGTCAGGAGTTGTAGGGGAGGGGAACACAAAACACTTGCGTGAGGGGAAGAAGTTCCGGATGCACTCTCGCGGGAAGTTGTAGTCATTGATCTTTCTACCAGAACCTGAAAGATAACATTGGCATTACAAGATTTTACAGTACATGCAGATCTTGGGTGTGTCCCAATAACATCTCCTTTCTCCTCCAACCTATTAGAGCTCTTGCACCATGAACTGACATGTTGTCCACCCAATCAAAGGATCAGAGAATGAATCTAGTACTGAAAGCATAAGTTACAGCTAGCTAGCACTACAGTGTATAAAGTGTGGTGAGTAATGGACGTAAAGAGAGAGAAAGACAATAGATTAACAGTTAACAAATGTAGTTCTTTAAAAATGAAGGAGATGCAAAAGAGAGAGAGAGCAATATTTGCTTGCATTTTTGAAACTTTCGAATGCAACGAGCTAGATTAACTTACTCAAACATCAGGCTAAAACAGTGAGGGATGCTATGTTAGCTAGCTGGCCATGGCTATCCAACACTGGAACTCGTCCAAGGTAAACTTGTGGTTTTATGAATTAATTGCCAACGGGGCCTGCAGGTGTAACTGCTAAACTGTTTGCTGACTGTACACTGTACTGGATGATTGTAGCTGGTTTACTATAGCATTAGTTCTAGTAGCAATGTTGTCTACCTATGACGTTAGATAATATGGTGACAATGATGTAGGCTGTGTGTAGCGGTTAGTGGCAATGATATGAAGGTTTCGTTTGGTTTGGAAAGGTATTTTTCGTCTGGTCACTGACAGCTGATGTGTTGTCTACTGAAGTCCACAAGTGAAGGGAAAAGGTGAGAGGAGGAGAGAGCATAGATGTGAGATGTAATTATACAATGAACAAAATGATCATGCTGTTTGTATGTGTTACCGTGTGATCAGAGGTGTATTCATTCCCCCGATTCTGTTGAAAAACATTTCTGAAATGGAACAAAACGGGGATAAACACACTACGTTGTAAACTTTCATTCATAGGCTAGGTTGTAGCAACCTCATGATGTGTGTAGGGAACATTAAAGTATCATGTAGTAGCCTAAACCTATCAATATTACATTGAACAGGTGAATGGAATATGAATGACAGTCATCCAATATGCTGTAATAGAAATAAGGCCAAGCTCATAAACATCACCGACCGCCACTGTTTCATTCATCTGCTTGCTCTTATATTGAGCTTCACAATGAAGTTTTTACCATTTTCCTTTTAAAACAACCAGGACTACAAGTACAACATAAAAATTGCAGTTGCATTCGTGAGTTATATTGTGAATGTCAATAAAAAAATAAGGTCCGCCTTAACAGACAAAAAATAATTCAAAATAATTCTGTAAGTACAGCAATTGTTTTCTCAGTGGGAAATGAATATCCAACTCATCAGTGACAAGTGTGTGGAGTTTGGAGATTGTGACAGCAACTATGTGATCTTATTACAGTATTATAGACACCATGTCCTGGGATTTACTAATGTCTTCTAAATTAAAAAAAAACTTAGCTTCCAACGACTCTTGTGTAGCTTACATGTGTGTTTGTGAGTGTCTCAGCTTTTCATATTGGGGTCATAATTGTCTGTAGCTCAAACTGTTGGCACATTGCAGACGTTTTTTTGTGAGGAGAACCGTTTTCAGGATCCTTTCTTGTCACACAAACTCCACTCTATCTCAGCCCCCATTAATCACACAGGTTAATGGTTGGTTTCTGCAGATGAAGAAGGAATAGACACATCTGATTAAAAAGTATGTAGCTCATAAAATAAGGGGTTGGAAGTATTAAATCACGCTGGTGTGATTGTGGGACTCAAAGCGAGATGGATACAAATAATATGCCTATTGCTGATTTATCATGATTATACTGTAATTTGTAAATAGTAGAGGCCTGAGAGAGTGAGGTATATTTAAGCAATAAGGCCTGAGAGAGTGAGGTATATTTAAGCAGTACAGCCTGAGAGAGTGAGGTATATTTAAGCAGTACAGCCTGAGAGAGTGAGGTATATTTAAGCAGTACAGCCTGAGACAGTGAGGTATATTTAAGCAATAAGGCCTGAGAGAGTGAGGTATATTTAAGCAATAAGGCCTGAGAGAGTGAGGTATATTTAAGCAGTACAGCCTGAGAGAGTGAGGTATATTTAAGCAGTACAGACTGAGAGAGTGAGGCATATTTAAGCAGTACAGCCTGAGAGAGTGAGGTATATTTAAGCAATTAAGGCCTGAGAGAGTGAGGTACATGGCCCAAATACCATGGCTTAGTGTAACGGCTGTCTAGGTGTGGTGAAGGAGAGTCGGACCAAACTGCAGCGTGTATATTGCGATCCATGTTTAATGAAAAAATAAACGTAAATATGAAATAAACACAAAACACTACAAAACAATAAACGTAATGAAAACCGAAACAGCCTATACTTGTCAACTAAATACAGCGACATGAACAACGACACATAGGACAATCACCCACAAACACACAGTGAAACCCAGGCTACCTAAATATGGTTCCCAATCAGAGACATTGACTAACACCTGCCTCTGATTGAGAACCATATCAGGCCAGACATAGAAATAGACAAACAAGACATCCAACATAGAATGCCCACCCAGTTCACGTCCTGACCAACACTAAAGCAAGGAAAACACACACGAACGATGGTCAGAACGTGACACTAAGGGCTGTTCTAATTTACGACGCCACGCAGAGTCCCTGTATACAACCCTTAGCCGTTGTATATTGGCCAAATATAACAAACCCACGAGGTGCCTTATTGCTATCATAAACTCGGATAGATTCTTCCAATTATTCCGCTCTTCTCTTTGGTGTGAACAGGAACGATTCACGCTACTAAATCAAACAATTGGAAAACGAGACGGACTTGTGTTGCTCTAACTAACCTTTCCCTTAGTGGTAGAGTGCTTACCCACTGGATGTTGTGTGCTGAAGTTTTACTTGTTCTTATACATTTTCTAATCACAAACCATTAGTTATTATTCAATTTGCTGGTTTAAGAAAACGACAAAGACGACGATGACTAAGCTGGATTCGGGGTCGAGATCATGATCCCAGTCTTGTGCTTATAGCATTTATCTGAAAGATTCTCACGATCTGTGTGTGGAGTGTTAAGGGTTTGGAGGGTTCACAAGAGGTCACTCAATCAAATGTTTTTTATAAAGCCCTTTTCACATCAGCTTTCATAGATAACCAGCAGGGTCAGATAAAAACAATGATGGCTATAGAAGACAAACACTTCAACACTTCAAGACTCAATATCAGTTTACTTTTCATAGTCAAGAATTCAAGGTGGAGTAGATCACATTACGATACAGGGCTGCTGAGGAACAAGTCGTTCAACAACTTGTACAGGGGCCTGTGATCTATTGTTGAGCTCCCTCATTAACATTTCCATCTGTTTATTCTGTCCCTCAGCCTGCTGATTTAAGAATTCCATCAGACCCTTCTGATTCTGGGTATTGGTCTCCCTTTCCAATTCATCCCTCTTCTTAATCTCCAAGATCTCTTGTCTCATTAGCTCAGCCTTCTCCTTATGGCCGTTCTCCAGGAGATCTTTCTGCTCCTGCATTCTGCGTTCCAGCGTCCTGTTGAACTCCTGCTGCTGTTGCTTCCTCTCCTTCTCCATCATCTCTTTCATCTCCTTCAAGTACTTCTCCTGGCTAATGCGATTGTTCTCAATGGTGCGCTCCATCTCTGCCTGTTGCTCCCTGAATGCTGCCTTCTCCTGCTCCAACTCAGCTGTTTTCTTCTTCTCAGCTGGAAGAGCCAAGGAGAGAGAGAAAGAAGTAGGACAACTGGACAACTCATTTTCTCATACAGATTCATACACATTAATACCCTCTAGAGTCTATTGGCCAACAGTGTGTCAATCTAAGTAACATAATAAAATAATACCCATTAAAATCTGATCGTTTTAAGCAAAATGTATATTTGCATTGGGCTGCGTCTCAATCCACCACATCCATCTATGTCACCGTTCCTCATCAGAAGGTGGAAAGGGGCAGATCTACAGCGCTGTTTGTCAGATCAGGAGACATCCAGAAAAACGGGTCTTCTCATGAAAACATCGAACGGTTTAGCCTACAAACTAATATGACCATAGAAAGGGGAGACTCCCACCAACACGATGGCATTCCCCATTTTGCTCTACGACCACAAGTGTCACGGGACTCATCTGAAGGTATCCCGGTACCAGTTTAAAAAAGGAAATAGCTTTTTGCCAACAAAAACAATTGTTAAATATTTGTCCCAAAAAACCTATATATATATTTTTCCCCCTGAGCTTTGTTATATCACTTAGATTTAGGACAGATATTTCAAAACCTTATTCCTTATGATTTCATTTTTGATGAACTTTTTTTGCTATTTCAGAGTGCGCTATTTAATGTGTTTCTAGGGGCTATAGTAGTAAAGGCCAAATTCAATATTTTATTATAAACAAATGTTTTATACTTTTTTATACTTTAAGAATTAATCAAAGAACAAATGGGCGAGATGATCGTTGCTGGACCAGGCAAACACATTTTGAGTTATTTTGTAATTCAACTTTATCACCACTCTAAATTACCCTCAACAGCACATATTGCATGTATGAAGTTTGAAGAGGGGCGATTATTCAGTGCTTTGCAGTGGTGGGCTGGTTCATAGCTAGGGCCTGGTCTATTCCCCTTGATTTGAAAGAGAAACTGCCTGTAAAAAACAGACTTCTCATTTAGAAAACAGCCTATGAAGCATCGATATGAGTCCAACATTTATTCTACTATTAAAATGTAGTAAAAAGCGTAAAAAGGATCATTTTGGTCATGAAGTCAGTCTCGCACAGAACAGATGTAAATGAAGGTTGGGTTTGTTTCAATCCTGCCCACATGCCCACTGCTGGCAGCACTCAGGTAATCATCAAATCAGAATGCAGCTGCCTGTGGTAAATTTGGGTTCAATTTGGATATCCCTATGGCGCTAGTTAGTCGGGCACCAGATTGGTATACAGTACATTCAGAAAGTATTCATACCCCTCGACTTATTTCACATTTTGTTGTGGATTAAAGATATGTTTTTCTCTCAATCATCTACACACTACAATGACAACATGTTTTAAACTTTTTTTAAATGAAATACAAAAATGTCTAATTTACATAAGTATTCACACCCCTGAGTCAAAACAGAATCACTTTTGGCAGCGATTACAGCTGTGAGTCTTTTTGGGTAAGTCTCTGAGAGCTTTCCACACCTGGATTGTACAATATTTTCCCATTATTATTTTCAAAATTCTTCAAAGTGGTTGTGTTGTTGAACATTGCTAGACAACCATTTCCAGCCATAGATTTTCAAGCAGATTTAGGTCCAAACTCTAACTCGGCCTAAACTGTGACTGTCTTCTTCATAAGAATTTCCAGTGTAGATTTGGCCTTGCGTTTGAGGTTATTGTCCTGCTGAAAGGTGGGAAGCTGAACAAGGTTTTCCCCTAGGATTTTACCTGTGTTTAGCTCCATTCCATTTATTGTTTATCCTGAAAACTACAAAGTTCTTAACAATTACAAGCATACCCATAACATGCAGTCACCAATATGCTTGAAAATGTGGAGAGTGGTACTCAGTCAATTAGGTTAGTACTGAGAAGTAACTACAATGTTTTTGATCCATCCTTTGTTTTCTTCTATCACAGCCACACTCTGTAACTGTTTTAATGTCACCATTGGCCTAATGGTGAAATCCCTGAGCGGTTTCCTTTCTCTACGGCAACTGAGTTAAGAAGGATGCCTGTATCTTTGTAAAGACGGGGTGAATTCCATCCAAAGTATAATTAAGAACTTTACCATGGCCAAAGGGATATTCAGCAGCTACTTTAATTCTTTTTACCCATCTACCAATAGGTGACCTTCTTTGCGAGGCATTGGACAACCTCCCTGGTCTTTGTGGTTGAATCTGTGTTTGAAAAAGTGGGAATACTTTCTGAAGGCACTGGAAAAGAATCATATCATTCAAAATAGCAGATACTAGCAAAAATCTTATTCATGAAATCTGTCATAATTTAAATGTTCGAGTCGGCCACCAATAATACTTTCTACTCCATAATACTTAAAGTTGTATTTTTGGGCGGGGCCTGGCATTAGGGCGGAGCCACTGGTCTTGTTTCAATCTTCCGAACATTAGCCTAACACAGTGGATTTTTATTTTATAATTGGAAGAAAAAAAAGATTGAGGTGTGGGTTACCTTGGATTTGTTTCTCTTTTTTAGTCAGTTGTTTGTCAGCTTGCAGGATGGAGTAGGACTCTGCACTCTTGTCCTTCAGGAACTGCTCCAGAACCTCCTCAGCCTGTAGAAAACAGGTCTTATAGGTTGTTGTATTGATTTTGATTCAAACCGTAACCAGCTGACTGAAATTAGTTGAAATATTAAATTGTTTATTACTGACTAATGATGGATGTTTTTGATTCTCTAAAACTATGATGTTGCTGTTTGGTTTCTAGCTCTTACCCTGACTCCTTTGTTAGGCTCAGCCCGGTACTGTGCCACTATGTTGTCATGGTCATTGCAGTAAAGCTTATAGCCTCCTGGTGTGGCGTAAGTTCCCTCCTTCATCCCCTGATCCATCAGAGCAGAGAGATTCTCCAGAAGGGCCTTGCACTTCTTCTCGGAGGCATCCTTGTTCTGTTTGAAAAGGTCGTCGGAGTGGTTGACAATGGCCTCCTGAAAGATTTATTGGGAATTTTCACATTCAGGCATGTGAACACTGGTATGCCATGTTCCTACAGTGATAAAGGGTTACATATTGACTCCATATCTACATTAGGCTTTTATTCAATATAGAGTACATTTAAATCCAAGATTTAAAATCTCATCTGAACAATCATTTTCACAGTAGTGTTCTTTTGTCTCAATAAGTTAATTGATTGAGGAATTGCACTGATTGGCCATATTCCACCTGGTGTCATTGGTGTTGCTGTTGATGATTATACTTTTGTTGCATAAGCTTATCAATCATGTACCAGGCACAGATCTAGAATGATGATCCATACCGCCAGAGCTTTCAAGAATTCCCCATTGTCGTCTTTGAAGGATCGCTTCATGAATGCCTTTGTGGCCTGGGTCTCTGAGCGAAGATGGTTCTCTGACAGCTGATTGACGTCCACTGGGAATAAGGCCTTCACATCCTCCATTCCCTTCTGGTACACCGCCAGGCCCTCATTCACAGCAGCCTGGTTCTCAATTTTAGCCATGGCCAACACAGCATTCTCCAGACAGGGCACATTGCCTTTGGCTATGGTCTCCACATAGGTGGTGACCAAGTGGCCCAACACTGCAATTAGATAGAGGTGGGAGGAAAAACATGTGGCACTAAATATTTAGGAAAACCTCTCTCTTTTTCACATACTGTCCTGTAGGTGGATGTCTGACTCACTCTCTCCAGTCAATGTGTGTCCCCCTATAACAGTCTTCATACGGCTCTCCTGGAAAATAAAGCGGCAGAAAGTATCTGCGACCGCTCTGAAGCGTTCAGAAAGCTCAGCCTCGTCCATGGAGTCCAGTCGGTGCATGTTGTCAGGAGTTGTAGGGGAGGGGAACACAAAACACTTGCGTGATGGGAAGAAGTTCCGGATGCACTCTCGCAGGAAGTTGTAGTCATTGATCTTTTTACTAGTACCTGAAAGATAACATTGGCATTACTAGATTTTATAGTACATACAGATCTTGGGTACGTCCCAATAATATCTCCTTTCTCCTCCATCCTATCAGAGCTCTTGCAACATGAACTGACATGGTGTCAACCCAATCAAAGGATCAGAGAATGAATCTAGTACTGATAACATAAGCTACAGCTGGCTAGCACTACAGTGTATAAAGTGTGGTGATTAATTGACTCAAAGAGAAAGACAATAGTTTAACAGATTTAAACAAATGTATTTCTTTAAAAATGAAGGAGAAGCGATAGAGTGATAGAGTGCTACATCTTCTTATATTTTTTCTACCTTCACTTAGCTAGTGAATGCAGCTAGTTAGATTATCCTACTCAAACAACCAGCTAAAACAGCAAGGGATGCTATGTTACCCAGCTGAATGTCTATCCAACACTGGAACTCTTCCAATGTAAGATTTTGGTTTTATTAATTTATTGCCACCGGGGCCCACCGGTTTAACTGCTAAACTGCTTGCTGACTGTTAACTGTAACGTTACTGCATGAATGTAGCTGATTTAGTAACACCTTACTTCTATTAACTACAGTGCCTTGCGAAAGTATTCGGCCCCCTTGAACTTTGCGACCTTTTGCCACATTTCAGGCTTCAAACATAAAGATATAAAACTGTCTTTTTTTGTGAAGAATCAATAACAAGTGGTACACAATCATGAAGTGGAACGACATTTATTGGATATTTCAAACTTTTTTAACAAATCAAAAACTGAAAAATTGGGCGTGCAAAATGATTCAGCCCCTTTACTTTCAGTGCAGCAAACTCTCTCCAGAAGTTCAGTGAGGATCTCTGAATGATCCAATGTTGACCTAAATGACTAATGATGATAAATACAATCCACCTGTGTGTAATCAAGTCTCCGTATAAATGCACCTGCACTGTGATAGTCTCAGAGATCCGTTAAAAGCGCAGAGAGCATCATGAAGAACAAGGAACACACCAGGCAGGTCCGAGATACTGTTGTGAAGAAGTTTAAAGCCGGATTTGGATACAAAAAGATTTCCCAAGCTTTAAACATCCAAAGGAGCACTGTGCAAGCGATAATATTGAAATGGAAGGAGTATCAGACCACTGCAAATCTACCAAGACCTGGCCGTCCCTCTAAACTTTCAGCTCATACAAGGAGAAGACTGATCAGAGATGCAGCCAAGAGGCCCATGATCACTCTGGATGAACTGCAGAGATCTACAGCTGAGGTGGGAGACTCTGTCCATAGGACAACAATCAGTCGTATATTGCACAAATCTGGCCTTTATGGAAGAGTGGCAAGAAGAAAGCCATTTCTTAAAGATATCCATAAAAAGTGTCGTTTAAAGTTTGCCACAAGCCACCTGAGAGACACACCAAACATGTGGAAGAAGGTGCTCTGGTCAGATGAAACCAAAATTGAACTTTTTGGCAACAATGCAAAACGTTATGTTTGGCGTAAAAGCCACACAGCTCATCACACTGAACACACCATCCCCACTGTCAAACATGGTGGTGGCAGCATCATGGTTTGGGCCTGCTTTTCTTCAGCAGAGACAGGGAAGATGGTTAAAATTGATGGGAAGATGGATGGAGCCAAATACAGGACCATTCTGGAAGAAAACCTGATGGAGTCTGCAAAAGACCTGAGACTGGGACGGAGATTTGTCTTCCAAGAAGACAAAGATCCAAAACATAAAGCAAAATCTACAATGGAATGGTTCAAAAATAAACATATCCAGGTGTTAGAATGGCCAAGTCAAAGTCCAGACCTGAATCCAATCGAGAATCTGTGGAAAGAACTGAAAACTGCTGTTCACAAATGCTCTCCATCCAACCTCACTGAGCTCGAGCTGTTTTGCAAGGAGGAATGGGAAAAAATGTCAGTCTCTCGATGTGCAAAACTGATAGAGACATACCCCAAGCGACTTACAGCTGTAATCGCAGCAAAAGTTGGCGCTACAAAGTATTAACTTAAGGGGGCTGAATAATTTTGCACGCCCAATTTTTCAGTTTTTGATTTGTTAAAAAAGTTTGAAATATCCAATAAATGTCGTTCCACTTCATGATTGTGTCCCACTTGTTGTTGATTCTTCACAAAAAAATACAGTTTTATATCTTTATGTTTGAAGCCTGAAATGTGGCAAAATTCGCAAAGTTCAAGGGGGCCGAATACTTTCGCAAGGCACTGTATGTTGATTATGACGTTAGCTAATATGGTGATAACGATGTCGACTATGTGTAGCGGTTAGCGGTTATGATATGAAGGTTTGGCTTTTTTTGCCTGGTCAGCTAGACAGCTGATGTGTTGTGCACTGAAGTCTACAAGCAAAGGGAAAAGGTGTTAGGAGATGCGAGAAGGAATTATATATTATATATATATTATAATGTGCAAAAGAATCATACTGTTTGTATGTGGCTCCTATGAAAGTGAACTGTGTTTGCGTGTGGTCAAGGGTGTATTAATTCCGCAGATTCTGTTGAAAAACATTTCTTAAATGGAAAGAAACGGGGATAAACATACCTGCATTTGTCCAATGGAAACTCTCGTTTGCAAAAAAAATCTTAAACGTCACTGACCTGTTTCATTCATCTGCTTGATCTTATATTTAGCATCACATTGAAGTGTTTTACCACGCTCTTTCTATGTAGAAGAACCCCTAACAGTATTATAGACACTATGTCCTGGGATTTACTATGGTCTTCTATGTAGAAGAACCCCTTACCTTCTAACAATTCTTGGGTAGCTTACATGTGTGTGTTTGTGAGTGTCTCAGCTTTTCATATCAGGGTCATAATAGTCTGTAGCTCAAACTGTTTGGACATTACAGATGTTTTTTTGTGAGGAGAACTGTTTTCGGGACCCACCCGTGTCACACAAACTCCACTCTATCTCAGCCCCCATTAATCACACAGGTTAATGGTTGGTTCCTGCAGATGAAGAAGGAATAGACAAATCTGATGCAAAAAAAGGAGTATGTAGCTCAAACACACAATGTTTAAAAGGGGTTGAAGTTAATAAATCACGCTGGTGTGATTGTGCGACTCAAAGCGAGGGCCTACCCGCGCCCCCACCCGGCTCCTGTGTGCTCTCTTGCCAGTTAGGGTGAGGCTACTTGAAGAGAGAGGGCGGCTCCTGTGTGCTCTCTCCACAGTTAGGGTGAGGCTACTTGAAGAGAGAGGGCGGCTCATTGTGTGCTCTCTCACCAGTTAGGGTGAGGCTACCCGAAGAGAGAGGGCGGCTCCTGTGTGCTCTCTCACCAGTTAGGGTGAGGCTACTTGAAGAGAGAGGGCGGCTCCTGTGTGCTCTCTCACCAGTTAGGGTGAGGCTACTTGAAGAGAGAGGGCGGCTCCTGTGTGCTCTCTCACCAGTTAGGGTGAGGCGGACAGATTCGGTGCCTGTGTCTGCCTCGGTCAAGCACCGTTTGCCTCTCTTCCCAGACATGTTGATGAACGTTCCTGTCCCACCCCAGTAAACCGTTTCCTACCTGGACTTTCGAGACTGGGCTAGCTAACCAAGCGCTGCATATAACTAGCTTTTCCTTCCTGCCCACAGTTGAGTTGCTGGGGTAGCTCTCTTGTTAAGAATACGTAGCTTAAATTCGCTTGGTTATTCTAAATAGTCAAAGATGCTAGCTAGCCTTCCTTGCCAGAGCCCCTTTTGCTTCCCGCACCTCAACTCTTTTAATTCCTGGGAATTATATTGAATTACTATTTGCTCCAGTCTGTTACAACAGCTGTCTGTCCCATTCCCAGGTATGTTACAAGGTATTTTGTCACCAGTAGCTATGACTGGTCTGTAGGGTAACCTCCATGATAAGGCTTTTCCCCTTGGTCTATTTTTTAATGCATGCCTTCCAGCACTGGGTGCCAGCCGGTTGCCAGAACGCATCTTACCGCCTAAACCGAGTGAGGCTCATCACTGATCGCCAGAGCCTGTGTACCCAGAGTGGGCTAGGCTTTAGGCAAACCTTGGCACATGAACACAGGTTTTTCAACTGAGATCCACAGTGTTCACGAGTGTAAAAACTGGTGTGTCTCCCACATATGAGTTAGATGAAAAGTGTCCCATCTCCACATTCAGACACACAGTTGTCAAGATTGGTGGAAGAATCTCTCCCAGTCCCAGGATTTCATTGGCCTTGTCAGGCATGATTGTAGATCCTTCAGCCAAAGTCGCGAGAGTACTCCTTCAGGGAACAGTAGTTATAGTCATAAGGCTACACTTTGCATCATACCGTGGTATATTGTCTGATATACAGCTGGAATGCTGTTTAAGCCAATCAGCATCTAGGTCTCAAACTACCTGGTTTATATGAATGAAAATCACCTTTCTTGAGTTGCAGGGAATTCTCCAGATACTGGTCTGGAGTGATTTCTCTGCCGTCGATCTCGAGCTGTAGAGTGAAATCTCTGACGGTCCACACAAAATTAGGAAAGAACTGCATAAACTGGGTGCCCTCTCCTTCCTCCTCATCGACAGTGGAAGACTTTACCTTGATCCTCTCTGTCAGGTCGTTCACATATCTGTAGGACCGGTTGAGGATTGATACAGCATTTCCCAAAGCTCATGTCAGTGTCATGGACAGTTTCTGTACAGGGACTTGAACTTCAGGGAAATTACAAACAAACAAACTAAGTAATTTTCAGTTTAGATTTCAATTGACACAGTAACGCCATTTGTTTGAAAGTCACCGACTTTGCTTTTCGTCCACATCAGCTCTTCATGTTCACTGAAGCTAAGAATCAATCACAGGAACCGGCATCCTGAGATTTCTCAAACCCTTTACAGTTTCCAGAGAAATAAATGACTACGTAGCACTGATAAACACGACATATGCAACATGCATATAGTATATTTAATTAAATGGAACATATTTAGTTGGTGAATTATGAACATTTAAATGATCTACCATATCACTGATTAGGTCTAGCCTACAATTAAATCATGTTAAAATGTACATACAAATTCATGAAAATGTTCATCACAATTAGCTAGGCTACCACTAATATGGCTGAGATGACTGTCAAAAGCCTAACAAACAAGCAAACTATCATATCAAATACCACAACAGATTATGTCCACAAGAATGGAGCCAAATGTTCAACCAAAAGGATACTGAAGCTTCTCCACAGCATCATTGTCGATGGTCCCTCGACTGTTGTAGACCAGAGTACTGCTTAACAGAATGGCCAGCGAGAAGATCCAGGCATCATTCTTAGAATCCCCCTGAAACAAGTATCACAACATGTATCGGATCTCCGACGAAGTAATCATCTTGTTTAAATAATGAGGGTGCAGATACAGTATGTGTTCACTGTGCTTTGTTGGTAAATGAAGGAATATGAATCTTTAATGTAGATTGTAAAGAGATTGAGCTTTGACCTCCCACCTTCTCCACATCCCCCAGTCCCTCTGTATCCAGCAGCACGAGGGTGTGGTCTGTTTTTTCAGGATGAGGGACACACCACATCCAGATGCCCTTAGTCTTAGACTGGATGGTGGCTCCAAGGGCAAAACCTAAATCAACAGAGATTGATGAGGACATTTACAGTATAAATATTAAACCAGCCTATAACACTGTTACAGAGCTGGATCAGAGCTACTGCAGACCTGAACTAGCTAGGTACTAGCAAAGCCCTAGACCAGAGTTAGTTAGTACGGACCAGAACTAGCTAGCTACTAGCAAAGCCCAAGACCAGAGTTAGTTAGTACGGACCAGAACTAGCTAGCTACTAGCAAAGCCCAAGACCAGAGTTAGTTAGTATGGACCTGAACTAGCTAGCTACTAGCAAAGCCCAAGACCAGAGTTAGTTAGTACGGACCAGAACTAGCTAGCTACTAGCAAAGCCCAAGACCAGAGTTAGTTAGTACAGACCAGAACTAGCTAGCTACTAGCAAAGCCCAAGACCAGAGTTAGTTAGTGTGGACCAGAACTAGCTAGGTACTAGCAAAGCCCTAGACCAGAGTTAGTTAGTACGGACCAGAACTAGCTAGCTACTAGCAAAGCCCTAGACCAGAGTTAGTTAGTACGGACCAGAACTAGCTAGGTACTAGCAAAGCCCAAGACCAGAGTTAGTTAGTATGGACCTGAACTAGCTAGCTACTAAAAAAGCCCTAGACCAGAGTTAGTTAGTACGGACCAGAACTAGCTAACTACTAGCTACGCCTTAGACCAGAGTTAGTTAGTACGGACCAGAACTAGCTAGGTACTAGCAAAGCCCTAGACCAGAGTTAGTTAGTACGGACCAGAACTAGCTAGCTACTAGCAAAGCCCAAGACCAGAGTTAGTTAGTACGGACCAGAACTAGCTAGCTACTAGCAAAGCCCAAGACCAGAGTTAGTTAGTACGGACCAGAACTAGCTAGGTACTAGCAAAGCCCAAGACCAGAGTTAGTTAGTACGGACCAGAACTAGCTAGCTACTAGCAAAGCCCAAGACCAGAGTTAGTTAGTACGGACCAGAACTAGCTAGCTACTAGCAAAGCCCTAGACCAGAGTTAGTTAGTACGGACCAGAACTAGCTAGGTACTAGCAAAGCCCAAGACCAGAGTTAGTTAGTATGGACCTGAACTAGCTAGCTACTAAAAAAGCCCTAGACCAGAGTTAGTTAGTACGGACCAGAACTAGCTAACTACTAGCTACGCCTTAGACCAGAGTTAGTTAGTACGGACCAGAACTAGCTAACTACTAGCTACGCCTTAGACCAGAGTTAGTTAGTGTGGACCAGAACTACTACAGAACAGAAGGTATGTAAGGGTTTTCCTGTGGTGAAGGAGAAGCGGACCAAATTGCAGCATGGTGGTTATTCATGTTCTTTAATAAAGGAACTAGACATGAAATAACTAACAAAACAATAAATGTGCGAAAACCTAAACAGTCCTATCTGGTGCAAACACAGAGACAGGAACAATCACCCACAAACACACAGTGAAACCCAGGCTACCTAAGTATGATTCTCAATCAGAGACAACTAATGACACCTGCCTCTGATTGAGAACCATACTAGGCCGAAACATAGAAATACCCCAAAACATAGAAAAACAAACAGACTGCCCACCCAACTCACGCCCTGACCATACTAAATAAATACAAAACAAAGGAAATAAAGGTCAGAACGTGACAGTAACCCCCCCCCCCCCCCAAAGGTGCGGACTCCGGCCGCAAAACCTTAACCTATACGGGAGGGTCTGGGTGGGCGTCTGTCCGCGATGGCGACTCTGGCGCGGGACGCGGACCCCACTTCACCATAATCTTAGTCCGCCTTATTGTCTGCTTCCGTGGCCACCTAACCACGGCGACCCCTCTAAATGACCCCACTGGACTGAGGGGCAGCTCGGGACAGAGGGGCGGAAGCGCTTGGCTGAGGGGCAGGGGCTCTTGGCTGAGGGGCAGGGGCTCTGGCGCCTCTGGGCTGAGGGGCTCTGGCGCCTCTGGGCTGAGGGGCTCTGGCGCCTCTGGGCTGAGGGGCTCTGGCGCCTCTGGCTGACTGGCGGCCCCTGGCTGACTGGCGGCACTGGCGGCCCCTGGCTGACTGGCGGCACTGGCGGCCCCTGGCTGACTGGCGGCACTGGCGGCCCCTGGCTGACTGGCGGCACTGGCGGCCCCTGGCAGACTGCCGGCACTGGCGGCCCCTGGCAGACTGCCGGCACTGGCGGCCCCTGGCAGACTGGCGGCCCCTGGCAGACTGGCGGCACTGGCGGCACTGGCGGCCCCTTGCAGACTGGCGGCACTGGCGGCCCCTTGCAGACTGGCGGCACTGGCGGCGCCGGGCAGACGGGCGGCTCAGGCGGCGCTGGGCATACGGGAAGTTCCGGCAACGCTGGAGAGGAAGGCTCTGGCAGCGCTGGACTGAGTAGCTCTGGCGCCTCTGGAATGAGGGGCGGGAGCTCTGGTAGCGCCGAACAGGCGGGAGACTCCGGCTGCGCTGGAGAGGAGGAAGGCTCTGGAAGCGCCGGACAGGCGGGAGACTCCGGCAGCAGCGCCGGACAGGCGGGAGACTCCGGCAGCAGCGCCGGACAGGCGGGAGACTCCGGCAGCAGCGCCGGACAGGCGGGAGACTCCGGCAGCAGCGCCGGACAGGCGGGAGACTCCGGCAGCAGCGCCGGACAGGCGGGAGACTCCGGCAGCGCTGGAGAGGAGGAAGGCTCCGGCAGCGCTGGACACGCGGGAGCCCCTGTAAGGATGAGCCGGAGAGACAGCTTGGTGCGGGGGACTGCCACCGGAGGGCTGGTGCGTGGAGGTGGTGACGGATAGACCGGACCGTGCAGGCGCACTGGAGCTCTTGAGCACCGAGCCTGCCCAACCTTACCCGGTTGAATGGTCCCGGTCGCCCTGCCAGTGCGGCGAGGTGGAATAGCCCGCACTGGGCTATGCAGGCAAACCGGGGACACCGTGCGCAAGGCTGGTGCCATGTAAGCCATGGCACTTGGCTCGATGCCCACTCTAGCCCGGCCGATACGCAGAGCTGGAATGTACCGCACCAGGCTATGCACCCGCACTGGGGACGCCGTGCGCTTCACAGCATAACACGGTGCCTGCCCGGTCTCTCCAGCCCCCCGGTAAGCACAGGAAGTTGGCACAGGTCTCCTACCTGGCTTCACCACAATTTCTGTGTGCCACCCCTCCAAGAAATTTTTGGGGCTGACTCTCGGGCTTCCATCCACGCCGCCGTGCTGCCTCCTCATACCAGCGCCTCTCCGCCTTCGCCGCCTCCAGCTCTTCTTTGGGGCGGCGATATTCTCCAGGCTGTGCCTAGGGTCCTTTTCCTTCCAATTCCTCCTCCCATGTCCAGAAGTCTCTCTCGCGCTGCTCCTGCTGCTGCCCGTTACCACGCCGCTTGGTCCTGTTGTGGTGGGTGATTCTGTAAGGGTTTTCCTTAGGTGAAGTAGAGGCGGACCAAAATGCAGCGTGGTGGTTATTCATGTTCTTTAATTTATAAAGAAACTACACATGAGATAACTAACAAAAACAACAAACGTGAGAAAACCTATAACAGTCCCACCTGGTACAAAGACAGGAACAATCACCCACACACAGTGAAACCCAGGCTACCTAAATATGATTCCCAATAAGAGACAATGACCAACACCTGCCTCTGATTGAGAACCATATCAGGCCAGACATAGAAATAGACAAACAAGACATCCAACATAGAATGCCCACTCAGATCACACCCTGACCAACCAAAACATAGAAACATACAAAGCAAACTATGGTCAGGGTGTGACAAGACCAGAGTTAGTTAGTGTGGACCAGAACTACTGCAGACCAGAACTAGCTAACTACTAGCAAAGCCCTAGACCAGAGTTAGTTAGTGCAGACCAGAGCTAGGGGGGAGGGGGAGATAGTTGCCCCATTTTAGGGGGCAAAAAGTATTGGGACAAAATTCACTTTGAATTAAATGGTAAATAATGTATTGTGTCATATTTGTGTCACTTTTGTTGTAAATAAGAATAGTACATGTTTGTAAACACTTCTACATTAATGTGGATGCTACCATGGTTACGCATAGTCCTGAATGAATCGTGAATAATGATGAGTGAGGAAGTACATACCCCCAAGACATGCTAACCTCTCACCATTACAATAACAGGGGAGTTTAGCATTTTATATCATACCTCCAAGACATGCTAACCTCTCACCATTACAATAACAGGGGAGTTTAGCATTTTATATCATACCTCCAAGACATGCTACCCTCTCACCATTACAATAACAGGGGAGGTTATCAAGTTTCTTTAAAATGGTATAAAATACTTCTATGTTTGAGGAATATTAATTATGAGATTTCTGTTGTTTTGAATTTGGCGCCCTGCACTTTCACTGGCTGTTGTCATATCGATCCCGTTAGCGGGATCTCAGCCATAAGAAGTTTTAACAGTGGCGTGCCGTCGGCCTGGGGCCTGGGCCTTCAGTGAGGTCCTACACAGTCCCACCCAAATTAATCCACCTCTTATTACCATCATTATGATGCCATGGCTCTAGACACTATACATTTAGACAGAAACGCAGTATAACCAGGTGTTGCGTCACCTTGAAATTGACATTTTTATTCAGAGAATTGCAGGTGAAGAGTACAATACAGTACAGTTCAACTAATAGGCAAGAACATAGTCAAGTGCAACAGAGGTATATTAATATTCTTCTTCTATCCATTTCTGGTCCACAAACTTTGAGCTTTATGTCCAAATAAAAAGTATTTTCAATATTTCCCTATTTTTCTTCACCTTTTCATTGTGCAGCTCCGTTGCCCTGCGCGCTTGTTCGTTGAGCTGTAGATCCATTCGGGTGTCCCCAAAAGTTTTCAAAAGCACCATTGCTTGTAAGTGCCCAGCTGTACTTTGGTGTCTCGTTGCTGTCTTGGTTAGACAACTCAAGTTCGCAAAGCCAGTGTGGCTCCAAACACCAAATTGATCACTTGCAAATAATAGGCATTCCCAGCAGTACAGTTTGCAGTGCTTCTCGGAGCCTGTGAGCCATTGATAGCGCTCGTAGTTGGAACTTTGAAAGTGGCGAACGAACCCCTTTCCCGCCTGTGACAGGCTTTGTAGCGTCGGCGTCGGGCGACCTCTCCTTACAATGTCTAACTTTTCTTGGAAAGTTCGTCTTGAGAATGGCGTTATAATTATATCCTCGACCAAATCGATATCTTCTCCTCCTTCCGCCATTGTGGGTTGAAAAAACAGCTTAGTAGTACGCAAATTAAGTTTTCAAATTCAGTTTCCTAGTTCTGCATAGACCTGCCCATATAGGACCTGCCTCTCAATATTGGTAATCCAATCAAAAGACGTGCACGCACTACGCCTGCTAGCTGGCTCCTGTGTAACACTGGAGCCAGCCAGCAGGCGTACAATAGCCAACTCTAAAGCTGATTGGTTGACACAAAATGTTAATTTCCATTCCCTTTAAGCTACAAGCGCCCGCACTGTTGATTCTGAAGGCCTGAGGGCAGATTTTAGACCCCTGGCAACACATGATGGCTGCATATGATTGGATAAAAGATCTAATATAAAGACCAGCCCTCCAAATCTCAACCTGGGGCTGGAAGCAGTGCAACCAAGAGGAAAGCTATGAAATGAAGAGTATAAATCTTACTCTGGGGAGTAATTTAATACATATTTGTGGGAAAATATATTTAAAAATATATATATATTCTGATGATGTTTAGGCCAGCAGAGAAGGCCTTGCTGGCCCTGACGGCCCACCACTGAGTTTTAAGTATACAATTATTATATATATATTTATATACAAATATATATATTATTAGCATTACTTTATAACAATATTTAACAACCAACTCTGTAATTACAATTTTATAACAATATTTAACAACCAACTCTGTAATTACAATGTTGTTACATGGGATACATATGTATTTAAAATGTACTTACCCAGAAGCAAGCAATTTAATCTAAAGTGAGGTGACATGTTGAATTACTATGTAGTTACAATGTAACAACCTTTATAGACAACAGACTAACCAGGAAAAATTAGGTTTGTTTGACATCTCAGTTTGACTTCTCTTTCAAGGTCGAGAAAGGAATTTCAAGGTCGAGAAAGGAATTTCAGAAGCAGATTTCAATACTTTTGTTTAAATCTATCAAAAGTAGAGAACTTTCCAGACCGTGAGTGGTCTTGTTTCACTACATGTAATGAGGTCACGAAGAAGGGGTCCTTATGGTAAAGCTGACCCTGCTCCTTCATGATTCATTTAAGATTTTAGAAAAATCTGAGTTGGCCAAAATTCTGCACACGTTTTTAAGGAATCACAGTTTTGGGAGAAATACTCCCTGACGTCACAGAGGGCTGTTGTCAGGAACCACATAAGTGTAGTATCTGGGATCTGCAGCTGTTTATATTAGTTACTGTGCTGTTACTAAGCAGTAATGCATTACGGCAGTGTTACGTTACTACACCTAATAGGAAATGCACATGCGCACTGGGGTGCCGGGAACTGTAGAGCACGAGGGGTTTTGACTAAACGAAAACTAACTGTAACAGTCTCCTGCCTGGTCATTTCTCCACAACACAAATATTACAATAAGATAATTTTTAAAACATTTTTACAACCACATTTTGGGAGAGTTTGAAATTGTTATCCTTTCCTCAGGACACGGGCATTTTTGTTCATAGAGAAAACACGGAAATTAGTTAAAACAAATGAATATATACAGTCGAAGTCAGAAGTTAACATACACTGTTGGAGTCATTTAAACTCATTTTTCAACCACTCCACAAATGTCTTGTTAACAAACTAGAGTTTTGGCAATTCGGTTAGGATATCTACTTTGTGCATATGACACAAGTAATTTTTCCAACAACTGTTTACAGGCAGATTATTTCACTTATAATTCACTGCATCACAATTCCAGTGGTTCAGAAGTTCATATACACTAAGCTGACTGTGCATTTAAACAGCTTGGAAAATTCCAGAAAATTATGTCATGCCTTTAGAAGCTTCTGATAGGCAAATTGACATAATTTGAGTCGATTGGAGGTGAACCCGTGGATGTTTTTCAAGGTCTACCTTCAAACTCAGCGCCTCTTTGCTTGACATCATGACAAAATCAAAAAAAATCAGCCAAGACCTCAGAAAAAATTGTAGACCTCCACAAGTCTGGTTCATTCTTGGGAGCAATTTCCAAACGCCTGAAGGTACCACGTTCATCTGTACAAACAATAATACGCAAGTATAAACACCATGTGAAAACGCAGCCATCATACCACTCATGAAGGAGATGCGTTCTGTCTCCTAGAGATGAACGTACTTTGGTGTAAAAAGTGCAAATCAATCCCAGAACAACATCAAAGGACCTTGGGAAGATGCTGGAGAAAACGGGTACAAAAGTATCTACATCCACAGTAAAACGAGTCCGATATCGACATAACCTGAAAGGCCACGCAGCAAGGAAGAAGCCACGTTTCCAAAACCGCCATAAAAAAGCCAGACTACGTTTTGCAACTGCACATGGGGACAAAGATCGTTGTTTTTGAAGAAATGTCCTCTGATCTGATGAAACAAAAATAGAACTGTTTGGGCATAATGACCATTGTTATGTTTGGAGGAGAAAGGGGAGGCTTGCAAGCTGGAGAACACCATCCCAACCGTGAATCACGGGGGTGGCAGCATCATGTTGTCGGGGTGCTTTGCTACAGGAGGGACTGGTGCACTTCACAAAATAGATGGCATCATGAGGGGGGGAAATTATGTGGATATATTGAAGCAACATCTCAAGACATCAGTCAGGAAGTTAAAGCTTGATCACAAATGGACAACGACCCCAAGCATACTTCCAAAGTTGTGTCAAAATAGCTTAAGGACAACAAAGTCAAGGTATTGGAGTGGCCATCACAAAGCCCTGAACTCATCCTATAGAAAATGTGTGGGCAGAACTGAAAAAGTGTGTGCGTGCAAGGAGGCCTACAAACCTGACTCAGTTACACCAGCTGTCAGGAGGAATGGGCCAAAATTTACCAAACTTATTGTGGGAAGCTTGTGGAAGGCTACCCGAAACGTTTTACCCAAGTTAAACAATTTAAAGGCAATGCTATCAAATACTAATTGAGTGTATGTAAACTTCTGACCCACTGGGAATGTGATGAAAGAAATAAAAACTTAATGGATTGTGGTACCAAAAAAGACTGAGGCACAGATGATGTCCAAACCTGTTTGTAAAGTAAGATATATTTGTCTCTCACCACTTCTCTTCTGAGCCAGCTTGTTCATGAGGTAGGACTTTCCGGTGCGATACAGCCCGACCACAGACACAACTACGACGTTCTGTTTCAGTCCCATCAGGTAGTCGATGGCCTCTGGTTCTACGCAGAGCTCTCCGTCAGCGTTTTTAACAAGGCACATTGGGGAGTCCATGGTCAAGTGGCTTCACAAGATCGCTTAAAAGCAAGTTAATCATCATTAATACTTATTTTACCTCTATAATGCTATTCATTATCATGTCAATAGCAAAATACAACACATTTGGTCATTATAAACCATTTTACTTCTAATAATGATCTGTAACAATAATAAATAGTAAATAGTTTGACAGCATCTTAAGATACAATTCTAATGCAGGGATCTCCTGCTCCAGTCCAGTAGTGACTGGTTCTACAGGCTTGTATTGTAGTCCAGCACTAACATGTCTGATTCAAAATATCAAGGTCCAGGTTTATACAGGCTTCTACTGTAATCCAGCACTAACATGTCTGATTCAAAATATCAAGGTCCAGGCTGAAGATCATCATTAGTAGATAATTTGACACAGGTTTGTTATTGCTATTGATGTTTGTCTGCCAGAGTGATAATACGACATGAGAACAATTCTACAGCCAAATCAGGGTGGGGCAGCTGATATAGATAAACTCTAAAACATATTGATCATGAAGGAACGCCTGGGGTGACAAATGTTATAAATGTCTCTTCATAATTATACAACGATCAGAGTTTTTCAGTTTGGTATCTTTAGTACAAGCAATAGGAAAGTGGTCCCTGAAATCATTTTTAAAAACACCACTGTCCAAGCTCTTATGGAGTCAATTTGTCAGGATTAGGTCAACCAGCGAAGAGTTTGAAGATAATTTTTTTCCATGAATACCTGTGGGTTTGGAAATCAGAAGAGTCAGGTTAAAGTCAGGCTTGATACTCACATATCGTAGTTTCGCTGAGAGTCAAGGATCCTCTGCAAACCAATTTGGCAATGATGGCAAAAGCAGTAAGCAGCAGGCTATTTAAAGGCTGCAGACACTGAAAGTGAAAGTGACCTCCTGTCTTATGAACTCTTTCATTATCGAAGTTATACAATAATGCATCATAACAGAAACTGCTGTGGAAACTACCCCAGATTCCAAGTGCCTGGGGGAAATTGGGGGAAATTTTGCGGTGATATGATTTGTGAAAGGGGGATGCAGACACTTTTTTTTGCCCGTGCTACAGACGGCTATATCGGGTCACTAATACAGAACTATTAAAGACACAGTGCACTATTTTTGAGAGAAAAAAAAAGTTAATTTCTCAAAATATATGAGTTAATTATGAATATATGTTTTTTATCCTGATTTCTCAGGGATGCTGCAGCACGCTCTGCAACCTTACTTCCTTGTTGCAATGGTCCTAAGGTACTATGCGTTTTGACAAAAGGGTTTATCAAGAAAAAAGTCATAAAATACTAATTTAAGGCAGAAAGGAAATGGAGGACTAAACAAACAAATGCAGAGATTAATTTCTTATTTGCTGAGTTTTAATCCATTCTTAGTTTCAAGAGAGGAGGTGAATAGTCTGTAGTGCTAGTAAGACTAGAGTATAGGAAGTAGGAAAAAATACCTTCAGTGGTTATATCCATTACAGCTATTTAAAGGCTGCAGATACTGAAAGTGAAAGTGACCTTCTGTCTGATGAACTCTTTCATGACCTAAGTGCTACAAGAACCCATCAATACAGGAACTGCTGTGGGAAACTACCCCAGATTCTAAGTGCCTTATATTCATTGGGGGGAATTTTGTGGTGATGATGTTTCGTGGAAGAGGGATGCAGACGTTTGCTTTTGCCCCTGCTACAGACTGCTATATCGGTCCACTAATTCAGAGCTAGCGAAAGGCACAGTGCACTATTTTTCAGAGGATTATCTTTTTTTTTTCTCACAAATTCAGATTTTTCAGGGGGTACTGCAACACCCTCAGCAACCTTAATTCCTTGTTGCAATGGTTCTAAGGTACTAGAGTATAGATCAACAGTAGGGGAAAAGGACCTTCTGCGGTTATATCCACGGGGCGCAAAAGTTCATTAAATATTGTCCAGCTGTAGGACGGATGGGGGGGCGGTCTGGTTGAATAAAGAGAAAAGAATCCATGAAAAATCCATAAACAAATCATATTTCTTGTATAATTTACATCGGTTTTCTCTTTCATTATTTTTATCTATCTGGCATGAGTGTTTAAGCCTAGATTTTAGGGCCTAATTTTACCCACACCAAATAGCCTACAAGCCAATCCCCAAATGCTTTTGTGAATGGTTGATACAGTACGAGTTAATCCTCATGAATTAATTAAATAATATTTCATATTTGAGTATTACTTATTAAATGCCACAAATAAATCATAACACTCTCTTTCTTGTGCCAAGAGACTACATTAATGTATATTTTATTCCAACCCAGCATTACCACGATATTAAAATATTTAAAGGACGACTGTTTTGGCCACGCGCTCAGGACTGCTTTATGAGAAAAATAACATGTCTCCGTCGTTGTTTTTAAAGAGGCACATTTGGGAATCCATCCATTGGACCATCTGTATCACCGCCTGGTACTGCAACTGCACCGCCCGCAACCGCAGGGCTCTCTAGAGGGTGGTGCGGTCTGCCCAATGCATCACCGACCGGGGGCACACTGCCTGCCCTCCAGGACACCTACAGCACCCAATGTCATAGGAAGGCCAAAAAGATCATCAAGGACATCAACCACAAGAGGCATTACCTGTTCATCCAGAAGGCAAGATCAATACAGGTGCATCAAAGCTGTGACCGAGACACTGAAAAGCAGTTTCTATCTCAAGGCCATAAGACTGTTAAATAGCCATTACTAGCCGACTACCACCTGGTTCCTCAACCCTGCACCTCAGAGGCTGTTGCCCTATATACAGTGGGGCAAAAAGTATTTAGTCAGCCACCAATTGTGCAAGTTCTACCACTTAAAAAGATGAGAGAGGCCTGTAATTTTCATCATAGGTACACTTCAACTATGACAGACAAAATGAGAAATAAAATCCAGAAGATCACATTGTAGGATTTTTAATGAATTTATTTGCAAATTATGGTGGAAAATAAGTATTTGGTCACCTACAAACAAGCAAGATTTCTGGCTCTCACAGACCTGCTCCTCTGTCCTACACTCGTTACCTGTATTAATGGCACCTGTTTGAACTTGTTATCAGTATAAAAGACACCTGTCCACAACCTCAAACAGTCACACTCCAAACTTCACTATGGGCAAGACCAAAGAGCTGTCAAAGGACACCAGAAACAAAATTGTAGACCTGCACCAGGCTGGGAATACTGAATCTGCAATAGGTAAGCAGCTTGGTTTGAAGAAATCAACTGTGGGAGCAATTATTAGGAAATGGAAGACATACAAGACCACTGATAATCTCCCTCGACCTGGGGCTCCACGCAAGATCTCACCCCGTGGGGTCAAAATGATCACAAGAACGGTGAGCAAAAATCCCAGAACCACACGGTGGGACCTAGTGAATGACATGCAGAGAGCTGGGACCAAAGTAACAAAGCCTACCATCAGTAACACACTACGCCGCCAGGGACTCAAATCCTGCAGTGCCAGACGTGTCCCCCTGCTTAAGCCAGTACATGTCCAGGCCCGTCTGAAGTTTGCTAGAGAGCATTTGGATGATCCAGAAGAAGATTGGGAGAATGTCATATGTTCAGATGAAACCAAAATATAACTTTTTGGTAAAAACTCAACTCGTCGTGTTTGGAGGACAAAGAATGCTGAGTTGCATCCAAAGAACACCATACCTACTGTGAAGCATGGGGGTGGAAACATCATGCTTTGGGGCTGTTTTTCTGCAAAGGGATCATGATGACTGATCCGTGTAAAGGAAAGAATGAATGGGGCCATGTATCGTGAGATTTTGAGTGAAAACCTCCTTCCATCAGCAAGGGCATTGAAGATGAAACGTGGCTGGGTCTTTCAGCATGACAAGGAGTGGCTTCGTAAGAAGCATTTCAAGGTCCTGGAGTGGCCTAGCCAGTCTCCAGATCTCAACCCCATAGAAAATCTTTGGAGGGAGTTGAAAGTCTGTGTTGCCCAGCAACAGCCCCAAAACATCACTGCTCTAGAGGAGATCTGCATGGAGGAATGGGCCAAAATACCAGCAACAGTGTGAAAACCTTGTGAAGACTTGCAGAAAACTTTTGACCTCTGTCATTGCCAACAAAGGGTATATAACAAAGTATTGAGATAAACTTTTGTTATTGACCAAATACTTATTTTCCACCATAATTTGCAAGAAAAATCCCCCCAATTTTTTTCCTCATTTTGTCTGTCATTGTCACGCCCTGGTCTTAGTATTCTGTGTTTTCTTTATTATTTTGGTCAGGCCAGGTTGTGACATGGGTTTATTATGTGGTGTGTTTAGTCTTGTTTTTTTTGTAGGTATTGGGATTGTGGTATAGTGGGGTTATCTAGAAAAGTCTATGGTTGCCTGAAGTGGTTCTCAATCAGAGGCAGGTGTTTATCGTTGTCTCTGATTGGGAACCATATTTAGGCAGCCATATACTTTGAGTGTTTCGTGTGTGATTGTTCCTGTCTCTGTGTTTGCACCAGATAGGCTGTTTAGGTTTTCGCGTTACGTTTCTTGTTTTGTATTGTTCGTGTTTATTAAACATGTACCAAATTAACACGGTGCATTTTGGTCCGATCCTTGCTACACCTCTTCAGAGGAGGAGGAAGAAGAAAACCATAACAGTTATAGTTGAAGTGTACCTATGATGAGAATTACAGGCCTCTCTCATCTTTTTAAGTGGGAGAACTTGCACAATTGGTGGCTGACTAAATACTTGTTTGCCCCACTGTAGATGCAGTGGTTGCTCCTTTAAAAGTTGCATCATACTGCAGCACACCTTGCGGGCTGCTGCAGTTATTTTATTGTCGGCAATTTTTTCTGTTAATGCAAGTTAGTGTTAGTTTGACTGACAGAGGGAATCTTTGAGAAGCATTTGATAGTCTTCCATATTGGCACTGGCGCTGTACAACGTGATGTTCGGGAGTAGGCTACAGCATAAGAGGATTATAGGATTCTGAATTGTTTCCATTCATTAGACAACTTTGTTAAAATATTTCTGTAAATCAGTGATATTTATTCCCATAGTAATTCGTTATGGATCCATAACTAAATCAACATCTGCATTTTGAAAGAGTAGGGTTTCCCTTTGTAGTCCGTAATAGTTCTCAAGCCCTGCCGACGAGCGTCAGAGCTGGTGTAGTAGGATTCAATCTTAATCCTGTATTGACGCTTTGCTTGTTTGATGGTTCGTCTGAGGGCATAGCGGGATTTCTTATAAGCGTCTGGATTAGTGTCCCTCTCCTTGAAAGCGGCAGCTCTAGCCTTTAGTGCTGTCACGAATCTCGCCGAAGATGGTGCCTCTTCCTGTTCGGGCGGCGCTCGGCGGTCGTCGTCGCCGGCCTATTAGCTGCCATCGATTCCCTTTCCGTTTGTTTCTGTTTATTGGGTAATTGGGTACACCTGTTATGAGTTAGTGTTTGTTTGTAGACTATTTAAGGGCACTAGGCCCACTGGGTATTTGTGCGGGCTTGTTTTCTGTTATCTGGTGTATGAGTGTGATCTATATTTTTTCGGACAGTTTTAGTCCGTTGTATTTTGGGACGGGTTGCGCCCTGGTGTTTTGCATGTCATGGCTCCACAGTCTATGGAATAAAATATCCACGAACTGAATTACCTGCACTCTGCGCTTGACTCCTCCACTCACCATTGTTAGAAGTTGTAACAGAAGCCCGCACCTATTAAATGGAGTCAGCAGGAGCAGCGACCACCCCTCTCCCAACTATGGAGGAGCGCGTTCATCACCATACAGCTGTCCTCCATCGGATCGGTACAGCGATGGACCAGATGATGGAGAGGATGGAGCGATGGGAGAGGAGTGGTCTACCGACGTCTACCCCAGCTCCCCCACAGACGACGCCACCTACTCCACCTACGTCGTCCTCTGGGTCCAGCACATTGCGTCTCTCCCCCCCGAGGGAGTACGATGGAGCGGCGGCTGGGTGCCAGGGATTTTTGCTCCAGCTCGAGCTCTACCTGGCTACCGTGCGTCCGGCTCCCTCGGGTGAGGAGAGTGTGAGCCTCCTCGTCTCCTGTTTAACGGGCAGGGCCCTGGACTGTGCCAACGCTGTCTGGAACAGCCCAGACTCGGCTCGGGACAACTACCTGGAGTTCACACGCCGTTTTCGAGCTGTGTTCGACCACCCACCAGAGGGCAATGCGGCGGGTGAGCGACTGTTCCACCTCAGAAGGGGGACGAGGAGTGCGCAGGACTTTGCGTTGGAGTTTAGGACCCTAGCTGCTGGTGCTGGGTGGAATGACAGGACCCTGGCTGCTGGTGCTGGGTGGAATGACAGGACCCTGGCTGCTGGTGCTGGGTGGAATGACAGGACCCTGGCTGCTGGTGCTGGGTGGAATGACAGGACCCTGGCTGCTGGTGCTGGGTGGAATGACAGGGCCCTGGCTGCTGGTGCTGGTTGGAATGACAGGACCCTGGCTGCTGGTGCGGGGTGGAATGACAGGACCCTGGCTGCTGGTGCTGGGTGGAATGACAGGACCCTGGCTGCTGGTGCTGGGTGGAATGACAGGACCCTGGCTGCTGGTGCTGGGTGGAATGACAGGGCCCTGGCTGCTGGTGCTGGGTGGAATGACAGGACCCTGGCTGCTGGTGCTGGGTGGAATGACAGGACCCTGGCTGCTGGTGCTGGGTGGTATGACAGGGCCCTGGCTGCTGGTGCTGGGTGGAATGACAGGACCCTGGCTGCTGGTGCTGGGTGGAATGACAGGACCCTGGCTGCTGGTGCTGGGTGGAATGACAGGGCCCTGGCTGCTGGTGCTGGGTGGAATGACAGGACCCTGGCTGCTGGTGCTGGGTGGAATGACAGGACCCTGGCTGCTGGTGCTGGGTGGAATGACAGGACCCTGGCTGCTGGTGCTGGGTGGAATGACAGGACCCTGGCTGCTGGTGCTGGGTGGAATGACAGGACCCTGGCTGCTGGTGCTGGGTGGAATGACAGGACCCTGGCTGCTGGTGCTGGGTGGAATGACAGGACCCTGGCTGCTGGTGCTGGGTGGAATGACAGGGCCCTGGCTGCTGGTGCTGGGTGGAATGACAGGGCCCTGGCTGCTGGTGCTGGGTGGAATGACAGGGCCCTGGCTGCTGGTGCTGGGTGGAATGACAGGGCCCTGGCTGCTCGTGCTGGTTGGAATGACAGGGCCCTGGCTGCTGGTGCTGGGTGGAATGACAGGGCCCTGATTGACCATTACCGTTGCAGTCTCCGGGAGGACGTCCGCCGGGAGCTAGCTTGTCGGGACACAACTCTCTCCCTTGATGAACTAATAGACATGTCGATTCGATTGGACAACCTGCTAGCTGCCCGCGGGCGTTCAGAAGGGGTCCTGTCAATTCCACCTTCCAGCCCTCCCGCTCCCACTCCAATGGAGTTGGGAGGAGCTGCATCTAGGGAGACCAGAGGAGGAGGCTCCTCCTGCGCCTATTGTGGACGGAGAGGACACACTTCGGACCGGTGCTGGAGGAGTTCCTCTGGGAGTCGAGTTGGCCGGCGGAACACTTCTCGGCCACCCCAGGTGAGCAAGCACCAAACTCACCCAGAGCTCCCTCTTGGTCACATGTTTTTGTTTATTTTTTCCCTTAGTTTTTTTCCCTCTCTTCAGCATAAGGCGCTAGTCGATTCAGGCGCAGCTGGGAGTTTTATGGATCGCGGACTCGCCCGTAAATTGGGTATTCCGTTAATGCAGATAGACCCACCTGTCCCCGTGCACTCCTTAGATAGCCGACCGTTAGGGTCAGGGCTGGTCAGGGAGGCCACGATTCCGCTGGACATGGTAACGCAGGGGGATCATAGGGAGAAGATCAGTTTCTACCTTATTGATTCACCTGGGTTTCCAGGGGTGTTGGGGGTTCCCTGGATGGCTATTCACAATCCCCTCATTTCCTGGAAACAGGGGGCTCTTCAGGGGTGGTCAGACGAGTGTTCGGGTAGGTGTATAGGAGTTTCCATATGTGCCACGACGGTGGAGAGTCGGTGGAGAGTCCAGACCAGGTTTCCACCGTGCGCATTCCCCCAGAATATGCCGATTTGGCTATTGCTTTTAGTAAGAAAAAAGCGACCAAATTACCACCCCATCGACGGTGGGATTGCGTGATAAACCTCCAGGAGAACGCTGCACTTCCCCGGAGTCACGTGTACCCACTGTCACAGGAGGAGACGTTGGCTATGGAGACATATGTCACGGAAGCTCTGAGACAGGGGTACATTCGGCCCTCCATGCGACCCGTCTCCTCAAGTTTCTTTTTTGTGAGGAAAAAGGAGGGAGGTCTGCGTCCGTGCATTGATAATTGAGGTCTCAATTCGATCACAGTGGGTTTTAGTTATCCGCTACCTCTCATCGCTACGGCGGTGGAATCATTCCACGGAGCGCATTTCTTCACAAAACTGGATCAAAGGAGCACGTATAATCTGGTGCGTATTCGGGGAGGAGACGAGTAGAAAACAGCGTTTAGTACCACATCAGGCCACTATGAGTACCTCGTCATGTCGTATGGGTTGAAAAATGCTCCAGCCGTCTTCCAATCCTTTGTAGATGAGATTCTCAGGGACTTGCACGGGCAGGGTGTGGTAGTCTATATTAATGACATCTTGATTTATTCTGCCACACGCGCCGCGCATGTCTCCCTGGTGCGCAAGGTTCTTGGGCGACTGCTGGAGCATGACCTATACGTCAAGGCTGAGAAATGTGTGTTCTCCAAACCAGCCGTTTCCTTCCTGGGTTATCGCATTTCCAGCTCAGGGGTGGTGATGGAGTGTGACCGCGTTAACGCCGTGCGTAATTGGCCGACTTCGACCACGGTAAAGGAGGTGCAGCGGTTTTTAGGGTTTGCCAATTACTACCGGAGGTTTATCCGGGGTTTTGGCCAAGTAGCGGTGCCCATTACCTCACTGCTGAGGGGGGGGCAGGTGCGTCTGCGGTGGTCGGCAGAGGCTGATGGAGCCTTAAACCAGTTGAAGGCGCTGTTCACTGAAGCTCCCGTGTTGGCGCATCCGGACCCTTCGTTAGCATTCATAGTGGAGGTGGATGCGTCCGAGGCTGGGGTTGGAGCCGTGCTGTCTCAGCGCTCGGGCACGCCACTGAAGCTCCGTCCTTGCGCTTTCTTTTCTAAGAAGCTGGGTCCTGCGGAGCGGAACTATGATGTGGGGGACCGGGAGTTACTAGCTATGGTAAAGGCCCTGAAGGTGTGGAGAAACTGGCTAGAGGGGGCTAAACACCCTTTCCTCATCTGGACTGACCACCGCAATCTGGAGTATATTCGAGCAGCGAGGAGACTGAATCCGCGTCAGGCTAGGTGGGCCAGATGCGCGTCAGGCTAGATGCTCTTTACACGCTTTAGATTTACGATCTCTTATAGACCAGGTTCTCCTTAACACTGAGGCCGACGCGCTGTGCCGTCTCTATGACACCGAGGACCGGTCCATCGAACCCACTCCCATCCTTCCAGCCTCTCGTCTGGTGGCCCCGGTGGTATGGGAGGTGGACGCGGACATCGAGCGGGCGTTGAGGGTTGAACCTACACAGTGTCCGACCGGTCGTAGGTACGTGCCGCTTGGTGTCCGTGATAAATTGATTCGGTGGGCTCACACACTACCGTCTTCGGGTCATCCGGGGATTGATAGGACAGTGCGGGGTTTTAGGGGGAAATACTGGTGGCCCACCTTAGCTAAGGATGTGAAGCTCTATGTCTCTTCCTGTTCGGTATGTGCTCAGAGTAAGGCTCCTAGGAAGGCGTTTATGGAGCGTCTGGGGATCTCGGTCAGCCTTACCTCTGGTTATCATCCCGAAAGTAATGGGCAGGTGGAGAGAGTGGGCAGAGTTGGCTCAGAACTCACTTCGTTATTCATCCACGAATATGTCGCCACACCACTTCCAGCAGCATCTGGTCTCCCATCCAGGGACTGACCAGGACCAACCCTGCTTAGCTTCAAAAGCAAGCCAGCAGTGGTATGCAGGGTGGTATTTCTGAAGGCACTATATAGTTTCTTAAAACAATGTGAATCTAAATGTTCCCATCCCATTCCTCTGGGAAGACATTACCAGTATTGTTATTATTTTGTTGTACAGTACATTGTTTAAAACTACTCCACGATCATATTTGACAGTGTTTTTTTGTCTGTCAGATGATTTGATGGAATCTTTGTTTAGTCTTTTCTTGAGAAACGGGTTTGGATGCCTCCATTCTGTTATACAAGGATGAATGTGACTTCAATATGGATGTGCTGTATGTGAATGTGACAATGCACATTGCAATAAACTTTTACTTAACAAATTGTGTGTCTGGATTTTCCTACACTACTAGGCACTATAATGGATTGATGGACTCTATAATAAGCTAACTCTGAAGTAAATGAACTCTTCTGACTTCTTGCTCCAAATTTACTACTTAATCTATGCTGTCTCATATACAAATGTGTCACACAATGAAAGTAACCTTGTACGCTGGTGAGATGACATGGCCTCTATAGGTAATGTAGGAAAAGCCTGTATTAGTCTGGGGAACCCAGAATCAATTCATGCATGATTGCTGGCCTGCGATCGACTACGTTTGACAAACCTCCTTCCCAGAGACAACACCACAGTTTCAAAAGTGGTGTGGGAAAAATGTATTTTCTGTGGCCTGGAGTTTTTCCTGATCTCATGTCCTGGTCAGGTAAAACTCTGTGTCCTATTCGTATTTCTTCCTCACTGGTCCGACCAGGCCTGTTGTTCAAAATCTACTGTCCCCAACAGAATTTCAACTGGCCCGACGTGGTGTCGTATATAAATGCATTGGGGTCATTGCAGGGCCTGTAGATTGGCATGCTTTCTCTCTATATTCAGCTATTAATAGGTTATATTTGGTTATTATGATGTGTATTAAAAGGCTGTGTAATTTAATTTAATAGTGATGTTGGCAGGGCCTATAGATTGGCATGGTTTCTCTCTAATATTCAGCTATTATAAGGCTACATTATGATATATATTATAAAGGCTGTTTAATATAACAATGTAAGTCTTGACTCTATTCTTTAGAATTGAATTGTATTAATTACATTCATTTAGTTTCTAAAGTATGTTTTGTTTGTTAAGATGCTTTTTACATGTCAACATGGAATGCTGACCAGGTCCTAGCACCATCTCTGCTGCTTCTCTTGTTTATTACTTGTATTGATAAGAAGAAACTCTGTGCAGGCCTTTTCATTGAAGTGTCTAAGGCTTTTGAACACTGTGGATCACTTGTTACTCATTCAGAGCCTTTGTAGCTGGATTGATAATGATTAAATGGACAGAACGCAATGTGTATTTACTGATGGTGTTAAATCAGGTTTTCGGGACACAACAAAGGGTGTCCCACAAGGATCAATTCTTGATCCGGTAATTTTCATTATTTACATGAAAAATATTGGTTTATCTTATAAATTTTTTACCTGTTATTGTATGCTGATGACACTGTTGTGTATGCTATTTCCCTCACGGTTGACCAGGCTCTTTCAGAGTGTTGGGTGACTTATTTTTCAGAGTAAATAATCCACGGACACTAGAGAATCTTTAACCAAGTTTATTCTTCCCAAAGGTTCTGTATAGCTGAAAACAGACAGCAAAAGATTTCAGACTTCACCGTTTATAGTTTATATGCATCCTACTTAAGACACTCCCCTTTCTCTCCAATCCTTACATTTTATGCCTCTACAGGAAGCTAATAAAGAGGGTAACAGGATTCCTAACATTTATTATTAAGAGAATCTGTCCTCACCTCCTGACCTCAACCCCTCTTTCATCTAATACACAGATGTCTATCTGTCTCCCCTGTATCAACCCATCACTCTCCTCTATCAAACACATTCCAAAGCCTTCTTCTTTCTTCTGGGAACCATTAACTTCTAACATAACCCAGTCTCTTTCATTTCCGATCATTCATTTAATATCTCAATGTTCAAAGGTTTAACCGATTCCAACAAAAGGTACAGTCTGCATTTGTTGCTTTCCAGAAAATCTTTGTTGAACTGAAATTGGCACTTAATGCAGATAAAATCAAGTGTACAGTATATTGTTTTCCAAAACTCTTGAAAATGTCTGATGATTTAGTCATTTGGACCTTGGATGGTGCCCACATTGACTGTGTCCCAGCTGATTGATATCTGGGCATCTGGATCAACAAAAAGCATACAGAGATCATAGATCCATGTGAATGGCATCCAAGTTCTCCTCTGAGGACAGGTTTCAGATACTGTAGCTACCAAACATGGATATTACTGTGACATACATCTCAGTAGTCATTCATCTGGGTACTGTAACAGTGAGACATTTTGTCCTCTTGACAGAGGAAGGGAGGACTGGACCCGACAAGATTCTTTGTGTTTTGGGCCATTTGCCACGTGGCCGCAGGTGACATAGAGCACACATTTGATTGCAGGGCCTACGACATCTTAAACTAAGATATAGGGTTCACCAAAGGTCAATCAATCACATTTAGAAAGCCCTTTTTACATCAACAGTTGTCTCAAAGTGATTTACAGATACCCAGCCTAAAACCCAAAAGAGCAAGAAATGCAGAGGCAGAAGCACAGTGGCTAGGAAAAAGTCCCTAGAAGGCAGGAACCTATGAAGAAACCGAGAGAGGAACCAGGCTCATGTGGCCAATAACGCCAGATAGATATTCAAGACGTTAAAACTTTCATACATAACCAGCAGGGAGAGATAAAAACAGCGATGGCTGTAGAGGACAAACACTTCAACGCTTCAAGATTCAATATCAGTTGACTTTTCATAGTCAGGCATTCGAAGTGGAGTGGATCACATTACCATACAGAGCCGTTCAACAACTTGTACTGGGGCCTGTGATTTATTGTTGAGCGCTGACATTAACGCTTCTATCTTTTTGCTCTGTTCCTCAGCCTGCTGCTTGTAGTCATCCAGCAGAGCCTTTTGATTCTGGGAATTGGCGTCCCTTTCCAATTGATTATTCTTCTTTATCTCCTCGATCTCTTGTCTTATTTGCTCAGCCTTCTCCTTATGGCCCTTCTCCAGGAGATCTTTCTGCTCCTGCATCCTGCGTTCCAGCGTCCTGTTGAACTCCTGCTGCTGTTGCTTCCTCTCCTCCTCCATCTTCTCTTTCATCTCCTTCAAGTACTTCTCCTGGCCCCTGCCAATGTTCTCAATGGTGCGCTCCATCTCTGCCTTTTGCTCATTCAATGCTGCCTTCTCCTGCTCCAGCTCAGCTGTTTTCATCTTCTCAGCTGGAAGAGCCAAGGAGAGAGAGAAATAAGTAGGAAAACTGGACAACTCATTTCTCATATAGATTCATACACATTAAAACCCTCTAGAGTCTATTGGCACAACGATGCTTCAATCTAAGTAACATAAATAAATAAAAAACATTTAAAAAAACAATTTAAAATCTGTCAGTTAAAGCTAGATGTATATTTGCATTGGGCTGTGTCTCAATCCACCACATCCATCTATGTCACCGTTCCTCATCAGAAGGTGGAAAGGGGCAGATCTACTGCCCTGTTTGTCAGACCAGGAAACATCCCGCAAATCATTCTTCTCATGTACGCTGACTTCGGTCACCAGTTGTACTGTGTTTCCTCCGACACATTGGTGCGGCTGGCTTCCGGGTTAAGAGAGCAGTGTCTCTTGCTTCTTGACACACTGTTGAGAAGGACGCATGGCTCTCGACTTTCGCCTCTCCCGAGTCCATATGGGAGTTGCAGCGATGGAACAGGATTGGATATCAATTGGATATCATGAAATTGGTGGGAAAAAGGAAAAACATTTAAATTTGATTTTAAACAAAAAAAAAAGATAAATCATACAAATTGTAAATAGGATAATTTTGGACATAAAGTCAGTGTCACCCCAAAACAGATTTTTGTGAGACTTGTGGTCGTGACTGCATAACAACGTAAATGAAGGATAGGTTTGTTTCAATCCTGCCGACAGCTGGCAGCAATCAGTTAATAATCAATTCAGAGTGCAGCTGCATGAGACCCGGTCGTAGTGGTAATTTGGGTTGACTTTGGATATCCCTATGGTGACAGTTAGTTGAGCACCAGATTGTTATACCTTCAGAAAGTATTCACCTTCTTTTCACTCTGTAAATTAGGTTAGTATTGTGGAGTAATGTGTTGTTGATCCATCCTCAGTTTTCTCCTATCACAGCCATTAAACTCTGTAACTGTTTTAAAGTCAGCATTAGCCTCATGTTGAAATCCCTGAGCAGTTTCCTTGCTCTCCGGCAACTGAGTTAGGAAGGACGCCTGTATCGTTGTAAAGACTGGCTGAATTGATACAACATCCAAAGTGTAATTAATAACTTTACCATGGTCAAACGGATATTCCATATCTGCATTTATTATTTTTATTATCTACCAACAGGTGTCGTTCTTTGCGAGGCATTGGAAAACCTCCCTGGTCTTTGTGGTTGAATCTGTGTTGGAAATTCACTGCTCGACTGAGGGACCTTACAGATAATTGTATGTGTGGGGTACAGAGATGAGGTAATCATTCAAAAATCAAGTTAAAACACTATTATTTAGGCTTGCCATAACAAAAGGGTTGAATACTTACTGACTCAAGACATTTCAGCTTGTAATGTTTAATTAATTCGTAACCCATGTTAAAACCATAATTCAACTTTGACCTTGTGGAATATTGTGACAAAACATCTGAATTTAATACATTTTAAAATGAGGCTGTAGCAAAACAAAATGTAGAAAAAAGAAAAAAGGAGTGTGAATACTTTCTGAAGGCTCTGTAAATAAAATATGGTTTGCTTTGATTTTAATTCTCCTTTCAAAATAGTAGATACTAACTAAATGCTTATTTGTCCAATCTGCCATTTGTATGTTCTAGTCGGCCACCAATAATACAATCCAATTTGGATTTATTTGGTTATTTTTTAATCCATAATACTTAGAAGTTGTCATTTTGGGCAGGGCCTGGTATTAGGGTGGGGGGCCACCGGTCTTGTTTGCATCTTCTGAACATTAACCTACCACAGTAGATTTATATTTTATAATTGGAAGTAAAAAAAAGATTGAGGTGTGGATTACCTTGGATTTTTTTCTCATTTTCCGTCAGTTGTTTGTCAGCTTGCAGGACGGCGCTGGACTCTGCACTCTTGTCCTTCAGGAACTGCTCCAGAACCTCCTCAGCCTGCAGAAAACAGGCCTTATAGGTTGTTGTATTGATTTTGATTCAAACCGTAACCAGCTGACTGAAATTAGTTGAAATGTTGGTCATCATTACTGACTAATGATGGATGGTTTTTGATTCTCTAATACACTACATTGTTGATGTTGTTTGGTTTCTAGCTCTTACCCTGACTCCTTTGTTGGGCTCGGCCCGGTACTGTGCCACTATGTTGTCATGGTGATTGCAGTAAAGCTCATAGCCTCCTGGTGTGGCGTACGTCCCCTCCTTCATCCCCTGATCCATCTGAGCAGACAGATTCTCCAGAAGGGCCTTGCACTTCTTCTCTGAGGCATCCTTGTTCTGCTTGAAAAGGTCGGCGGTGTGGTTGCTAATGGCCTCCTGAAAGATTCATTGGGAATGTTCAGATGCAGGTGTGTAGAATATGATAAAAGATCAGACAATTATAGAAAGACAGTTCTAGAAAAGGTTTATTACAGCATGCTAACATTGGAGAAGACAGTATAAACCACATGAGAAACACAGCAGCTGTAAGTCAACCTCGATAAAATAACACGTTGTAGATCAGAATGTTCTCTAAGAAGCAACATTTTATAGTATACAAGGTCAGGTTGACCTTCAGCTGATACTAGCTTCAGACAATCTAGTACATGTGAACCTTGGGACGACCTGATACTAGCGGTATAAGCTGATACTAGCTTCAGACATGTGGAACTTGAGATGACCTGATACTAGCTTCAGCCATGTGAACCCCGGTATGAGCCGGTATGAGCTGATACTAGCTTCAGTACATGAACCCTGGTATGAGCTGACATTAGCTTCAGACATGTGAACCCTGGTATGAACTGATGCTAGCTTCAGACATGTGAACCCTAGTATGAGCTGACACTAGCTTCAGACATGTGAACCCTAGTATGAACTGATTCTAGCTTCAGACATGTAAACTCTGGTATGAACTGACACAAGCTTCAGACATGTGGATCCCGAAATGCCATGTTACTATAGTGAGTAATTGTTACATATTGGCTCCATATCTACATTAGGCTTTTATTCAATATAGTGTAATTTTTAATCCAAGTTTAAAAATCTAATTTGAGCAATGATTTTCACAGTAGTGTTATTTTGTCTCTAGAAGTTAATTGATTGAGGAATTGCACTGCTTGGTCATATTCCACCTGGTGTCCTTGGGTCCTACTGGTGTTACTGTTAGAGGTGATTATCATTTTGTTGCATAGGCGAATCAATAATTTTTCTATTGAATGGCCTTGATGATGATAAAAATGCATTACCACAAGAGCTTTCAAGAACTCCCCATTGTCGTCTTTGAATGATCGCTTCATGAACGCCTTTGTGGCCTGGGTCTCTGATCGAAGGTGGTTCTCTGACAGCTGATTGATATCCACTGGGAATAAGGCCTTCACATCCTCCATTCCCTTCTGGTACACAGCCAGGCCCTCATCCACAGCAGCCTGGTTCTCAATTTTAGCCATGGCCATCACAGCATTCTCCAGACAGGGCACATTGCCTTTGGCAATGGTCTCCACATAGGTGGTGACCAGGTGGCCCAGCACTGCAATGATACAGATGGGAGGACAAATATGAATGTTTGAATTTAGTGGCACAGTACAATTCATAATCAATATATGCATCCATTTTCACATACTGTCCTGTAGGTGGATGTCTGACTCACTCTCTCCAGTCAATGTGTGTCCCCCTATAACAGTCTTCATACGGCTCTCCTGGAAAATAAAGCGGCAGAAAGTATCTGCGACCTCTCTGAAGCTTCCAGAAAGCTCAGCCTCGTCCATGGAGTCCAGTCGGTGCATGTTGTCAGGAGTTGTAGGGGAGGGGAACACAAAACACTTGCGTGAGGGGAAGAAGTTCCGGATGCACTCTCGCGGGAGATTGTAGTCATTCATTTTTTTACCATAACCTGAAAGATAACATTGACATTACTGGATTTTATAGTACATGCAGATCTTGGGTACGTCTCAATAATATGTCCTTTCTCCTCTAACCTATCAGAGCTCTTCCAGCATGAACAGGCATGGTGTCAACCCAATCAAAGGATCAGAGAATGAATCTAGTACTGAAAGCATAAGCTACAGCTAGCTAGCACTACAGTGTATGAAGTTTGGTGATTAATTGACTCAAATAGAAAGACAATAGTTTAACAGATTTTAACAAATGTATTTCTTTAAAAATGAAGGAGAAGCGATAGAGAGAGTATATATTTCGTTGTATTTTTTCCACTTTTACTTAGCTAGTGAATGCAGCTAGCATACTCAAACAACTGGCTAAAACAGCGAGGGATGCTATGTTACCCAGCTGAATGTCTATCCAACACTGGAACGTTGACTATGACGTTAGCTAATATGGCGATAATGATGTAGACTGTGTGTAGTAGTTAGCGGTTATGATATGAAGGTTTGACTTTGATTTTTGTTTTGCCTGGTCACAGACAGCTGATGTGTTGTGCACTGAAGTCTACAAACAAAGGGAAAAGGTGAGAGGAGGAGAGCGTGAAGAGGTGAGAAGGAATTATGTATATTTATAATGAGCAAAATGATCATGCTGTTTGTATGTAGCTGCTATGAGAGTGAACAGTGTTTGCGTGTGATCAGGGGTGTATTAATTCCACCGATTCTGTTGAAAAACATTTCTTAAGCTTTCTGCCAATATGAGATATGTCTCCTGGGAAATGTTCTTGTTACTTACAACCTCATGCTAATCGCATTAGCCTACGTTAGCTCAACCGTCCCATGGAAGGGACACCGATCCAGAAGAAGATTTATTAAACTGGGTGAATGGAATATGAATGACAGTCACCCAATATGCTGTAATAGAAATAAGGTCACGCTCACGAGAAAAAAAAGAATCGTCCCTCCCTCGTCTTAAACGCCATCGATCGACGCTATTTCATTCATCTGCTTGCTCTTATATTTAGCCTCACATAACATTGGCATTACTAGGCATTACTATTACTTGAAGTGTTTTCCCATGCTCTTTTCAGGACAACCAGGGCTACAAGGAGAACAGAACAATTTGACATAAACAATTGCATTCGTGAGTTTAATTTCCAAATTAATAAAAAAAATAAATGAATAAATAATTTTAAAAAATACGGTCCGCCTTAACAGAAACCTGATCAAACATGAATTCATAAAAATGCTGTAAGTCCAGGAATTGTTTGTTCAGTGGGAAATTAATATCTACTCAGTGATAACTGTGTGGAGTTTGGAGTTTGGAGTTTGTGACAGCAACTATGTGATCTTATCGTATTATAGACACTATGACCGGGGATTTCCTATGATCTTCTATGTAGAAGAACCCCTTACAGCAGGGGTGTCAAAGTCAAATGGACGGAGGGCCAAATAAAAAAATCAGCTACAAGACGAGGGCCGGACTGTTCGAATGTTCATTGAAAAATTTTTAAATGACGCATATAGTCTAGTGAACCTAATTGAACCTACTGAAAACCTAACAAATATATTACAATATGATCAGATAAATAAAGCAATATTTTCTTATGGCTCTGTCAGTAATCTTTAATTTTCAACAGACACAAAAGACAAATTTCCTTTATATAAATATCCCCATAACATGAACATTAAATGAAAGAAACCGGTATTCAAGGCACCATCAGTAGACTATATTTTCTATTTTAGCAAAAGTGGGCTAAATTTACTTCAAAGAAAAAACAATAATAGCAATTTTCTATCATCCACTCAACTGAAATATTTTTAAAATATAATTGGATTGAAATACAAAAAAATAAAGTGCAAAAATCTATTAATCAAAAACAACACTTTGTTTAAGGAGAAGTAACATGCAGTGAAAACAAATATTAAATTTTAACTTTTAAACTTGAACTGAGTAAAAACTCTAAATATGTGATTGCACAGTAATGTTCACTTGTTTGAGGTTGAGGGTGATACTTGGTGGTGTCCCATCTTTTCCACAAGTTCATCAATGTTCGGGGTAAGGCTCTGAGCTGAAGAAATCCTCAGAATTGAGTGGAGGTGTTCAGCAGTAAGTCGACTTCTGTGTGATGTTTTGTTCAGGTTCATCAAAGAAAACAGTTGTTCACACAGGTATGTGCTGCCAAACATAGACAACGTTTGAGCAGCCTGGATGCGCAGCTGGGGCATTGTGCCGGGGAGGAAACGGGCGAACTCCGCAGCACCCACTGCCGCATATTTTGCCCTCAGTGCATCATTGCATTGGAGGTCAATCAACTCCATTTGGAGGTTTGGTGGTGAGCTTTCCACGTCAACAGCAAATGGGTTACCGAGCAGTTCCAACCTGCTTTTTTGTGCTTCAAAGTCAGCAAATCGGCGTCGAAAGTCAGCGGCAAGCATACCTATTTTATCAGCCAACTGTGTGCTCGGGAACGCACTGGTAGAGAGCTTCTCTTTCATGGTCTGGCAGCTGGGAAAGTGGCTCAAATTTTCTTTCCGCATCTGCGTCTCCCACAGAGTCAGTTTGGTTTTAAATGCCTTCACTGTACTGTACATATCAGAGATGACACGATCCCGACCCTGCAGCTGCAAGTTTATTGCATTCAGATGACTCGTAATGTCACACAGAAAAGCCATTTCACACAGAAACATTTCGTCTCGGAGTTGTGTTGTGTCTTTCCCTTTGCTGTCCAAGAACAGACAAATCTCCTCACGAAGCTCGAAACATCTTTGAAGCACCTTTCCCTGGCTTAGCCATCGCACCTCTGTGTGATAAGGCAAATCACCATGCTCCGTTTCTAACTCCGTCAGAAATGCCTTGAACTGGCGGTGATTCAAACCTTTGGCTCTGATAAAGTTAACTGTGCGCGTGATGATGCTCATTACATGCTCCATTTTCAAGGCTTTACCGCACAACGCTTCCTGGTGTATGATACAATGATAAGCTGTCAGCTCACCTGTCGCGTTTTCCTCTTGCATCTTTTCCCGTATCTTCGCCACCAGTCCGCTCCTGTGTCCACACATCGCAGGTGCTCCGTCGGTTGTCAAACCCACGAGTTTTTCCCAAGGCAGCTCCATCTCATTTACACATCTTGACACCTCTTCATACAAATCATGCCCCGTAGTTGTGCCATGCATAGGACGTAAAGCCAAAAACTCCTCTGTCACGCTTAGGTTGGAGTCCACTCCGCGGATGAAAATTGACAACTGGGCAATGTCAGAAATGTCGGTGCTCTCATCCACAGCCAAGGAATATGCAATAAAATCTTTTCCCTTTTTCACAAGCTGCTCTTTTAGATTGATGGACAACTGGTCTACTCTCTCGGCAATGGTGTTTCTGCTCAGACTCACATTTAAAAAGAGTTGCCTTTTTTCTGGGCAAACTTCGTCACAAACTTTAATCATGCAGTTTTTGATGAAATCCCCCTCCGTAAATGGCCGGGCTGATTTAGCGATCTCTTCTGCCAAAATAAAACTGGCCTTGACAGCAGCCTGGCCTTGTGATTTGGCTTTTTTGAACAGAGCCTGTCGAGATTTGAGGCCTCGTTTTAATTCCTCTGCCTTTTGTAGCCTTTGTTCCATGTCCATATTCTTGTTTTTGTCCGCGTGTTTCGTTTCATAATGTCGTCTCAGATTATACTCTTTCAGTACCGCCACACTTTCTCCACACAGAAGACACACAGGTTTTCCAGCTACCTTCGTGAACATATACTCCGACTCCCACCTTGTTTGAAACCCCCGGTTCTCAGTATCCACCTTCCGTTTTGCCATTTTTGATGGGTATCTGAAAGTTAATTTTACTGTGATGCTGACGACTGCTGTGCCAATAAATATTGAAATGAAGCAGCCTACTGCTCGGTGCGTCACCTTTGCATTGTGGGAAATGTAGTATTGGTGCGTGTAAAAGATCTGCGGGCTGCCGGCTTGCTGCGGGCCGGTTCTAATAATAAATCAAGATCATCCCAGGGGCCGTAAAAAACCTTCTTGCGGGCCGGATGTGGCCCGCGGGCCTTGACTCTGACATATGTGCCTTACAGTATTATAGACACGATGTCCTGGGATGTGCTATGATTTTCTACGTAGAAGCACTCCTTACCTTCTAACGACTCTTGTGAAGCTTACATGTGTGTGTTTGTGAGTGTCTCAGCTTTTCATATTAGGGTCATAATAATCTGCAGTTCAAACTGTTCGGACTTTACAGACGTTTTTTTGTGAGAAGAACCGTTTTTCGGATCTGCCCTTGTCACACAGACTCTAGCTCAGCCCCCATTAATCACACAGGTTAATGGTTGGTATCGGCGGATACAGAAGGAAAAGATGAATACGATGCAAAAAAATATGGATGTTTAAAATGGGCTGTAGGTAATAAATCACACCGGTGTGATTGTGGGACTCTACCCGGCTCCTGTGTGCTCTGTTGCCAGTTAGGATGAGGCTACCCAAAGAGAGAGGGCGGCCAGATTCGGCTGCCTGTGTCTGCCTCGGTCAAGCACCGTTTACCTCTCTTCTCAGACATGTTGATGAACGGTCCGGTCCCACCCCAGTAAACCGTTCCTACCTGAACTTTTGAGACTGGCCTAGCTAAACAAGCACTGCATATAACTAGCTATTCCTACCTGCCCACGGTGGAGTTGCTGGGGTAGCTTGCTTGTTAAGAATACGTAGCTGAAATTTGCTTGGTTATTCTAAATAGTCAAAGATGCTAGCTAGCCTACCTTGCCATAGCCCCTTTTGCTTCACGCAGGTTATACAGTTTCATGGAAACACTACGTATGTTGGAAGCTTGTCTATGTTTATTACTGTTCCCCCCTTTGAGCCCCCAAATGAGCTGTCTGTCCCATTCCCAGATATGTTACAAGGTATTTTGTCAGTATCTATGACTGGTCAGTAGGGTAACCTCCATGACAAGGCTTTTTCATTAGGTGAATTTTTAAAGCATGCGTTCCAGCGCTGGGTGCCAGCCGGTTGCCAGAACGCATCGTACCACCTAAACCGAGTGAGGCTTGTCACTGATCGCCGGAGCCGGTGTACCCAGAGCTCACCAGGATTTTGCAAACCTTGGCACTTGAACACAGGTTTTTCAGCTGAGTTCCACAGTGTTCACAGGTGTCAAGAGTGTTGTCTCCAACATATGAGTTAGATGAAAAGTATCCATCTCCACGTTCAGACAAACAGTTGTCAAGAGTGGTGGAAGAATCTCTCCCAGTCCCAGGATTTCATTGGCCTTGTCTGGCGTGATTGTAAATCCTTCAACCGAAGTCACGAGAGTGTGAATCTCCATAGTCTGTTGTACTCCTTCAGGGAACAGTAGTTATAGTCATAACATTACACTTTGCATCATACCGTGGTATATTGTCTGATATACACACAGCTGGAATGCTGTTTGAGCCAATCAGCATCTAGGTCTCAAACTACCTGGTTTATATTAATCAATATCACCTTTCTTGAGTTGAAGGGAATTCTCCAGATACTGGTCTGGAGTGATTACTCTGCCGTCTATCTCGAGCTGTAGAGTAAAATCTCTGACGGTCCACACAAAATTAGGAAAGAACTGCGCAAACTGTGAGCCCTCTCCTTCCTCCTCATCGACAGTGGAAGACTTCACCTTGATCATCTCTGTCAGCTCGTTCACATATCTGTAGGACCGGTTGAGGATTGATACAGCATTTCCCAAAGCTCATGTCAATGTCATGCACTTTTTGTGTACAGGGAAATTACAGGGAAATTACAGGGAAATTACAGGGAAATTACAAACAAACAAACAAAACAAGTAATTTTCAGTTTAGATTTCAATTGACACAGTAACGTCATTTGTTTGAAAGTCACAGACTTTGCTTTTCGTCCACACCAGCTCTTCATGTTCACTGAAGCTAAGTATCAATCCCGGAACCGGCATCCTGAGATTTCTCAAGCCCTTTACAGTTCCCAGAGAAATAAATTACTACGTAGCACTGATAAACACGACATATGCAACTTGCATAAAGTATATTTAATTAAACATATTTAGTTGGCGCAATATGACCATTTAAATGCTCTACCATATCACTGATTAGGTCTAGCCTACAATTAAATCATGTTAAAAATGTACATACAAATTCATGAAAATGACCATCACAATTAGCTAGGCTTTCACTAATATGGCTGAGATTACTGTCAAAAGTCTAACAAACAAGCAAACTATCATATGAAATACCACAACAGATTATGTCCACAATAATTTAGCCACATTTTGACCCAAAAGGATACTGAAGCTTCTCCACAGCATCATTGTCGATGGTCCCTCGACTGTTGTAGACCAGAGTACTGCTTAACAGAATGGCCAGCGAGAAGATCCAGGCATCATTCTTAGAATCCCCCTGAAACAAGTATCACAACATGTATCGGATCTCTGACGACGTAATCATCTTGTTTAAATGATGAGGGTGCAGATACAGTATGTGTTCACTGTGCTTTGTTGGTAAATGAAGGAATGTGAATATGTAATGTGGATTGTAAAGAGATTGAACTTTGACCCCCCCACCTTCTCCACGTCCCCCAGTCCCTCTGTATCCAGCAGGACCAGGGTGTGGTCTGTTTTTTCAGGATGAGGGACACACCACATCCAGATGCCCTTAGTCTTGGACTGGATGGTGGCTCCAAGGGCAAAACCTAAATCAACAGAGATTGTTGAGGACATTTACAGAATAAATATTAAATCAGCCTATAACACTGTTACAGAGCTGGATCAGAGCTACTGCAGAACAGAACTAGCTAGTTACTAGCTACGCCTTAGACCAGAGTTAGTTAGTATGGACCAGAACTAGCTAACAACTAGCTATGCCTTAGACCAGAGTTAGTTAGTATGGACCAGAACTAGCTAACTACTAGCTACGCCTTAGACCAGAGTTAGTTAGTATGGACCAGAATTACTGCAGACCAGAACTAGCTATTTACTAGCTACGCCTTAGACCAGAGTTAGTTAGTGCGGACCAGAGCTACTGCAGACCAGAACTAGTTAGTTACTAACTACGCCTTAGACCAGAGTTAGTTAGTATGGACCAGAACTAGTTAGTTACTAACTACGCCTTAGACCAGAGTTAGTTAGTATGGACCAGAACTACTGCAGACCAGAACTAGCTAACTACCAACCCCCTTACATTTTTAATTACTATGTAGTTACAATGTAACAACCTTTGCAGACAACAGACTAACCAGCAAAAATGTGGAGACAGGAGAACATTTTTCTGTTTGACTTCTCTTTAAAAAGGGTTTTAAAGTTGAGAAAGTAACTTCGGAAGCCAGCAGATTTCATTATTTACCAACAACAGCTTCAAATTCCAATAAAAAAAGATCATGTTTTAAATTCACGTTCCTATCATGAATCTAGCAGATATGTTTGGGGTTCAGAGTGAGGTATTTATTTTGTTTAATTAAGGGAGATGGAGATCATGATTGTAACCATGGTGATTTTTGTTTATTTATTTTTCTTTCTCAAAGGAAAGGGAAAGATCATTTTTAGATCTGTAAGGAAATTATTTTCATGACTTATATATATATATGAAAATAAAGTATAGTGTATATATATATACACTATACTTTATTTTGTACTTCATATACAGTATATCACAAAAGTGAGTACACCCTCACATTTCTTTACATATTTGAGTATATCTTTTCATGTGACAACACTGAAGAAATGACACTTCGCTACAATGTAAAGTAGTGAGTGTACAGCTTGTATAACAGTGTCAATGAACTCACTTTTGTTGCCAGCGGTTTAGACATGAATGGCTGCGTGTTGAGTTATTTTCAGGGGACAGCAAATTGACACTGTCATACAAGCTGTACACTCACTACTTTACATTGTAGCAAAGTGTCATTTCTTCAGTGTTGTCACATGAAAAGATATACTCAAATATTTACAGAAACGTGAGGGGTGTACTCACTTTTGTGATATACTGTAGCTTATTTACTATATGTATTTTGTTTTTGGTAAATTGTCTGCTTTTTGTGCTTTGGATTTAGTTTTCATAGGCCTGTGTAACAAGAAATGTCAATGTTATACAATTCCAAAGTAGTTATTGTCTATTATTTCAAATTAGTTCACTGTGTCATTGTTGTTACTTTGCAGAGGCCACTAAACTCTCATGACCATTGGAGAGGACCACTAAACTCTCATGGCCATTGAAGAGAACACTAAACTCTCATGGCCATTGGAGAGGCGACTAAACTCTCATGGCCATTGGAGAGGACCACTAAACTCTCATGGCCATTGGAGAGGCCACTAAACTCTCATGGCCATTGGAGTGGCCACTAAACTCTCATGGACATTGGAGAGGCCACTAAACTCTCATGGCCATTGGAGAGGCTATTAAACTATCATGGCCATTGGAGAGGCCACTAAACTCTCATGGCCATTGGAGAGGCCACTAAACTCGCATGGCCATTGGAGAGGCCACTAAACTCGCATGGCCATTGGAGAGAACACTAAACTCTCATGGCCATTTGAGAGGACCACTAAACTCTCATGGCCATTGGAGAGGACCACTAAACTCTCATGGCATTTGGAGAGGCCACTAAACTCTCATGGCCATTGGAGAGGCCACTAAACTCTCATGGCCATTGGAGAGGCCACTAAACTGTCATGGTCATTGGAGAGGCTACTAAACTCTCATGGCCATTGGAGATGACCACTAAACTCTCATGGCCATTGGAGAGGCTACTAAACTCTCATGGCCATTGGAGAGGACCACTAAACTCTCATGGCCATTGGAGAGAACCACTAAACTCTCATGGCCATTGGAGAGGCCACTAAACTCTAATGGCCATTGGAGAGGCCACTAAACTCTCATGGTCATTGGAGAGGCTACTAAACTCTCATGGCCATTGGAGAGGACCACTAAACTCTCATGGCCATTTGAGAGGACCACTAAACTCTCATGGCCATTGGAGAGGACCACTAAACTCTCATGGCATTTGGAGAGGCTACTAAACTCTCATGGCCATTGGAGAGGACCACTAAACTCTCATGGCCATTGGAGAGGACCACTAAACTCTCATGGCCATTGGAGAGAACCACTAAACTCTCATGGCCATTGGAGAGGACAACTAAACTCTCATGGCCATTGGAGAGAACCATTAAACTGTCATGGCCATTGGAGAGGACCACTAAACTCTCATGGCCATTGGAGAGAACCATTAAACTGTCATGGCCATTGCTTATTTGTTTACATTGTTTGTGCTTCACACCTTCTATGTGAGTCACTGTACAGATACAATTCAGGCTTAGTGTTTTAACTTTACGGTAATGTTGTTTTGTAAATTTAGTCAACTGTAATTCTGTGTGTCTAACAACAATATATCCCTATATTTGATTCACTACAGAGTGGAGGATGCAGAATTTTGGAAGATGACATTTGGGAGCCACCCCTCCCCAACAAGCTGCTTTTTGTGAAATGGAAGGACACTAGGGAAGTTAACATGCTCACCACACAGCATAAGGCATTCAATAACAACCATGTCTCAAGGAGGGTGAAAAGGAAGAATGTCCCCATTCCTGTTTCTGTGAAGGACTACAATGCCAGCGTTGGGGCGTGTATACCTGATATATCTGATGCTCTGATAGGCTACTACCAGGTCTTCCACAAGACCAGGAAATGGTATAAGACTTTTTTTTTACCACTTTGTTTACATTGCTATATTAAATGCTTTCATTGTCCACAAGCAAATGGCCAAAACAAAAAGTCAAACCCCTCTCTCCCAGCTAGCCTTCCGATAACAGCTGCAAGCATTTCACCAAATACAGACAGGAAAAAAGGGTGAAATGCCAGATCTTCTGTCCGAAATGCCAGTTCTCATTTTGTTTCCTGGCAGAGAAGGCCTCCTTCAAAGACCATCACGACATGCACAAGCTACGGTGAAAGTGAAATCTTATCATCTACACTTGGGATGTAAAACAAACATGGACGCCATTTTGTAAATAGTTGTTTAGTTTTGCACTTTTTTTTTAGTGATGGACACGTGTAACCAAGTATGTGTTTGATAAGACATGTTGATATATTCTTTAATGTACACTATATCTGTTGCTTTTATATTGTTTTTGTGAACAGTTAGTTTTGTATGTGGGGCCAATACATTGGATATGCCGAGGCTAAACATGCAGGCCCTTTGGAGAGGCACTTTGGAGAGGTTGAAAAGCCATTTGGATATCCCCTGACACCACCACAACGTTTGAGAGAGAGGTTGGTGTTGTAGAAATTTAGTTTTAATAGTGAACAATATAGGCAAATCCAGAGTGCAAAAGCAGTGCAAATACCACATTCAGACAATTTTGAAAGGTTGAAAGGGCACTTGAATGTACCCTGAATACCCCATAATAACACCACAGTTTGAGTGAGGTTCTGCCCCTGAACACTGTTCCCTGGTATGCCGTTGTTGTAAATATATATTTTTTAAAATTTGTTGTTAAGGTAACAGTATTGCTTCCGTTCCTCTCCTAGCCCCTACCTGGGCTTGAACCAGGGACCCTCTGCACACCTAGACAACAGCCTCCCACCGAAGCATCGTTACCCATATTCTCAGAACGGGTGACATCAACGATTGAAACGCTATTAGCACGCACCCCACTAACTTGCTATCCATTTCACATCGGTAACATTAACTGACTTCCCTTGTTAAAATATATATATATATGGTAGAAATTGTGTTTTTATATTGAACAAACAGCATTTAGGGATTACAGATATATAATAGCACTGGAATTATCACATTTACAGACATCTGCCACTTTGGAAACCCGTGACCTGACACCACTTACTAAAACATCTGCCCATTTCTAGTTGTTAGGTCTATCAATCCCATTTTGTTTTCTGATATTGTTCAGATGATGTGGACGCCTTCTGATGTGTTTCCATCTCTGGGAATCAATCATTCACAGCTTGCCAATGAAAGATGACTTTCAAAATACAAAATAAACAATTATTTTTGTGTGTGCTTGATCTTGTGTGTTCTGAACTATGTAACTCCTGTCTATCTTCTGATAATTTCCTCATAATCTCCCAGATATCTTCTTTACAAATATACCAAGTTTTGGCATGTCAGAATCATCTAATTACATATGAATCGCAGTTACTTTTGCGTATGTCTAATTTGGTGGAAATCAACATTTTGCTGTTAAATCTAAGAGGTTACGCACAGATATTGTCTTCCTACAAATATTGTACGAGTTGCAAGAATCCTACTCTATTTCTACAGTTATTACTGTGTAGTTTCAGAGTAGTAGGAGAAACTTAATGTACAGTGTTACCAAAAAAGACTGAGGCACAGATGATGTCCAAACCTGTTTGTAAAGAAATATATATTTGTCTCTCACCACTTCTCTTCTGAGCCAGCTTGTTCATGAGGTAGGACTTTCCGGTGCGATACAGCCCGACCACTGACACAACAACTACTTTCTGTTTCAGTCCCATCAGGTAGTCGATGGCCTCTGGTTCTACGCAGAGCTCTCCGTCAGCGTTTTTAACGAGGCACATTGGGGAGTCCATGGTCAAGTGGCTTCACAAGATCGCTTAAAAGTAAATGGTTGATACAAGTTAATCATCATTAATACTTATTTAACCTCTATGATGCTATTCCTTATCATGTCAATAGCAAAATACAACACATTTGGTCATCATAAACCATTTTACTTCCAATAATGATCTGTAACAATAATAAATAGTAAATAGTTTGACAGCATCTTAAGACACAATTCTAATACAGGGATCTCCTGCTCCAGTCCAGTAGTGACTGGTTCTACAGGCTTGTATTGTAATCCAGCACTAACATGCCTGATTCAAAAAATCAAGGTCCAGGTTTATACAGGTTTGTCAGTGCTATTGGTGTGTGTCATGAGAACATGAGAACAATTCTACAGCCAAATCAGTGTGGTGAATGCAGCTGATATAGAGAAACTCTGAAGATCACGAAGGAACGCCTGGGGGAAAAAAATATTATTAACCTCTTCATAAATCTACAACGATCAGAGTTGTTCAGTTTGGTATCTTTAGTACAAACAATAGGAAAGTGGTCGCTGAGATCACTTGTAAAGACACCACAGGCCAAGTATTTATGGGAGCCAATTTGTCAGGATTAGGTCAACCAGCGAAGAGTTTGAATACCTGTGGGTTTGGAAATCAGAAGTCAGATTAAAGTCAGGCTTGATACTCACATATACTCGTAGTTTCGCTGACAGTCAAGGATTCTCTGCAAAACAATTTGATAAAATCACCAAACAGCAGGCTATTTAAAGGCTGCAGACACTGAAAGTGAAAGTGTCCTCCTGGCTGGTGAAACTCATTCATTACCTAAGTACCACAAGAATGCAGTTTAACAGGAACTACCTCAGATTCACAGTTGCTTTTATTCACGGGTGGAACTTTACAATGTACTAAAGTACAACTCCTTCTAACAACAAGGGCTTATCAAGAAAAACCTTTTAAAAGGACTAATTCGAGGCAAAAAGGAGTTGGAACACTCAACAACAAAGACAGAGATTAATTTCTTATTTGCTCAGTTTGAATCCATTGTTAGTGCCAAGAGAGGAGAGGTGAATCGTCTATAGGCCGAGTAAGACTAGATTGTTGACAGTAAAGAAAAATACCTTCTGTGGTTATATCCACGGGGCGGGAAGGTTTAGGGCCATGAAATGCGCTCTGGTTGGAGGGCGGATGGGTGGCGCTCTGGTTGGAGGGCGGATGGGTGGCGGTCTGGTTGGAGGGCGGATTGGTGGGGCTCTGGTTGGAGGGCGGATGGGTGGCGGTCTGGTTGGAGGGCGGATGGGTGGCGGTCTGGTTGGAGGGCGGATGGGTGGCGGTCTGGTTGGAGGGAGGATGGGTGGCGCTCTGGTTGGAGGGCGGATGGGTGGCGCTCTGGTTGGAGGGAGGATGGGTGGCGCTCTGGTTGGAGGGCGGATGGGTGGCGCTCTGGTTGGAGGGCGGATGGGTGGGGCTCTGGTTGAATAAAGAGAAAATAATACATTAAAAATCCATAAATTAATCATCATTGTTGTGTAATTTATATCTATATGTTTTATCCTATTATTTTTATCCATCTGGCATTAGTGTTTAAGCCTAAACTTTCAGGCCTAATTTTACGCACACCAAATGGCCTACACGCAAATCCCCAAACCCTTTTGTGAATGATTGATACGAGTTAATTCTCATTAATACTTAAATATGAAATATTTGAGTTTTAAATATTAAATCCCCCAAATAAACCATAACACACTCTTTCTTGTGCCGATTGCAAAATACAAGGCCTAGTGTTCACTATCAAGGTCTTAACATACTGGAGGCTTTCATTCCAACCAAGCACTAACACACTATTCAAATATTTCATGGACGAACGTACTTCCTTATTTCACCTCGTTTTTCACCAAAGCTAATTAAGAAATGCTAGAGGCCATGACTGAATACCCTGGCAGGTTCTGTTGTTTGTCCCTCCTGAGTCACCGTAGCATCATAGCCACTTCCTCAAAATAGTGACTCCCTCAAAATAATCAGTATTATTCTAAGGTGCATAAAGAAATCTGTAATTCATTTATACTTTTACCGGCGAAATCTTAGTCGTGCAATTTTACATCTAGCTATAATGTTGGGTGCAGTATTTCTCAAGTAAAAACAATTGCATGAAAAACTAGTCAGTGTACTGCGTATAGTCTATGGAGTCAGGAAAGTCTAGCAGCACGCTCAGGACTGCTTTCTGAGAACAATAACATGTAATTGTTTTTAAAGAGGCACGTTGGGAAATCCATGATCAAATGATCACTTCAAAGCAGCTAATGGTTGATACAAGTTAATCATCTTTGCTTCTTATATTAAATTCCCACGATAATGCATTCCACTCTCTTGTGCCAAGAGACAAACGGTATGTATATTTTATTCCAACCCAGCATTAGCACGATATTCAAATATTAAATGTCCAAATTTAAGACCATTATAAGTGGAATATTTGAAACAGGCGTGTTAGTGCAGATGTGGAACAAATACTTGGAGATGCCTAGGAAGAATAGGGCAGAATTCAATCTTGAGATGCATACGCAAAGCAATTGTTATTGATGGGATTTTGCCATGATAGATTGAATTGAAATAAGTTCAGCCTGCAGGTCTAAAGTTAGGATTCAGCCCATTTGGATCCCTGAAATCCTGATACTCACGTAGACTCGTATTTTCTTTGCCATAAACATTCAAGGATCCCCTGCAAACCCTCATCCCACCATCTATAAATGGCAAACACTACACAGCAGGCTACTGAAAGTGAAAGTAGCCTTCAAGACCATGGTGTCATAAGCCCAAATGTTATTTGTCACATGCTTTGTAGACAACACTGGGTCAATTGTGTGTAGCCCTATGGGACTTCCAATCACGGCCAGGTGTGATGCAGCTTGGAATCGAACCAGGGTCTGTAGGGACACCTTTAGCACAGAGATGTAGTACCTTTGTCACGCCCTGACCTTAGAGAGAGTTTTATTCTCTAATTTGGTTAGGTCGGGGTGTGACTAGGGTGGGTACTCTAGTTTTTCTATTTCTATGTTGGCCTGGTATGGTTCCCAATCAGAGGCAGCTCGTAACAGTTCGTTAGTTCGTTTTGTAACAGTTCCCACTGCTGCTATTGGACCAGGTACCCATTGGAAAAGAGATGTTATCTCAATGAGAACCTATATAAATAAATGTAAAATAAAAAAGATGCTGCCCTCCTGGAGAGACTTCTGGGGAATAATCAGAATTGGTTGGTAACATGAGATGTTTTATATTCATCATATGTTTGTAAGTTACTTCTCATCAGAATGTTATTTTTGTATAATACTGTGGCGGGGTTGCAGTATCTGTTCTATGTCAAGACTAAGTTATTTGGGTCGGAGAGAGGGGAGAGGTCAAGCGTGTATATCTTGGCTCCACAATGTCTGTGTGCCAGTCAATGTGTCTCTGTGATCTTGTCAAGATAGGATGGATTTGATATTTGCCTGTTGATGTGAGGATTTGTTTAGGTTCTGAGTTTGAGAAAAGAACATAGTTTAGGAGACAAAGCTGAACGATAAATTATGCCTATGCTGTCTGGCTATGTGTGTCTTTGCTATAAAGGATCTCAGTTGAAATGTGTGAGGGACTCTCAGAGAATTCATTGATAGACACTGAATTGATCTGAGAGTCACAGGGTTGTGATGGAGCTCATATAATTAAAGATGGACTTTGTGATAACTAACTCTGACTTGTGTGTGGTTTGCTCTCGTGATTTGGTAAATACAGGAAATTTCCACGACAAGACTGCAGCCATTGTCCCTACTTCTGGCAGAGGTGTTGTCACTGGAGCCTAGATTCCTTTTTTTTTCCCCTTTGTAGGTCAATTCTTGCAGCTGAAGCTGAGTCCGTTTTCTCTGAATGTTTTTTTCTTGTTTTGTAAGTCTCTGTTCATCAGTTGTGTGTTTTTTCAAGTCCTTTCTTTTCTCTAAAGGAAGTATAGAGGAAACATCCCTCTCTTTTTTCCAATCCCACTTCTCCCTTCATTTCCACTGTTCCAGACACCATCAGAATTTGTCCATTGATGTATGTTGAAGGTTCTGTAAACCTCCACCATCTTCCTGTCTGACTTTTCATTGTCTTTCTTCAACATTCCTCTAGCTGTCTTTATACTTTTCAGCAATCCCTCTCCTTCTACTTTGAGCGTTTTCATCAAATTGCTTTCTCTAGCTCGTTTATTTTTTCAATTTCTTTCCTGTGTCCTTTGCTTTATGTGTTTTTTATTATAGTTTCCATTTCCTCACACACTGAGACGTCAAATATTCCCTCCTCTGGCCATTTAGTACCCATTTTCCTAGTGCGTTTTCCCCATTTCTTAGACATTTCTATTAGTTATTTTTTGCCTAGCGGATGCCTAGCGCTCAGAACTGTCTACTGCCAATTTACTCTTTATTGCGGCCTGCATCTTTTTGTTCTTCCTACCGTCAGTCTAAGTTGTTTACCTTTTTCTGTGTCTGCGAAGTATTATCATTAATATTAGTTTATAGACCATTTATTATTGCTGCTCTTTCATGTCATTTTCCTTATCTATTCTAACGCTACGGATATTCTTGTTTCCGGGTTTATTCTCAGTTTATTTCATTTAACTTCCTGTGATATTTGTATTTTTTTCGTATTTATTCCTTCTTTGCTTATTCTTTGCTATTTTTGTTCTTATTGTGCTTATTAAAACCACTTTATCTTATACAGATCCAGGGCTAAAAACTTCAAGTCCTAAATCACTTTGTCTTGTTTATATTGTTTATATTTGTCTTGTTTATATCCATGTTATTTTTCTTTCTCTGATTATTGTACTCAGACTATTGGTTATTGCCACTGTAATTGTTCTCTCTTTTTGAGTATATTCTTACCTGCCTTCATGTACATATCTACCTCATTGTACAAAACTGAGTTTAAATGTATTTGGCTAAAGTGTATGTAAACTTCCCGACTTCAACTGTATCTACCTCAAATACCTTATTATCATCTATCCAGATGCCTAGTCACTTTACCCTGCCTTCATGTACAAGGGATCTTGTATATGAAACAGTCATTTGCGGGGTAGTTATGCCTGAGTATATGTAAGAGCTGTGAACACTACGAGCGACAAGAAACCACAAGAGAGATAAAGTACAGAAAACATGTCTCCTAGACCAATTCTAGGTGTACTGTGATTCACCTTCAATGAATGAAATCGCTGTCTCTCTCACCCTTGGGGTATGTGTGAGGCCTGGTTGCATGGGTGGTGGCAGGTTACAAACTGTGGGGTTACAGACAGACAGACACAGAGAGAGAGAGAGAGAGAGAGAGAGAGAGAGAGAGAGAGATTACTTGTTAGATATCACGGCACTCTCGGAACTAGAAGGACAAGCACAAGACCAATATATTTGATTTAATTTGATAGCAGCATGTAGCCTCATATGTTTATTTTACCATAATGTAGAACTCCTAAATGCCTTTTTGCTTCGAGAAATATAACACTGTGCCTTGCGTGAAAGCCTGTTTTTTCAGGTGATTGTGTTATCTTGCTCTCCATGGCCGATGTGAGCAAAACATTTAAACAGGTTTACAATCACAAGGCCGCCGGGCCAGATGGAAATACCAAGGCGCGTTCTCAAAACATGCTCAAACCAATCTCTCCTTGTCCCAGTCTGTAATTGTTGGAGGAAATTATGGTTGAAATGACTAATTATGTATACATTCCAATCAGAACTGACTAGTCCAAATGCTATAATGGACTGTACATATGAATTTTATCTCTTGCTCCCATTCCCAATTGTATATAATGTAGTCAGGAGTTTAGTAACAATGAAGGTCTGTTCCTTAGTTCATTCATTTGTACAATCTCCAGGTGGCAGGAACGGACTATCTCCAGACTGTCTAGAATGCTGATTTATACTGACTGACCTTGACTTCAGGCGTGGAGCGAAGGCTCGAGAGCTATAGGGCCTCTCTACTGGTGAAAAGAGATAGAACATTTAGAAAACGCTGACGTCATTTTCAGTTTATAACCTGTGGAAATATGTGTATGTGGCAGTACTCTCTTGTTACCTGACTTTTAAGACTGGTCTCGATCTACTTCATGCATAATTAAAGAACTTACAACTCATTAATGAAATAGAAAGAGTGCGAATTTGGTTTTGGCTACAAAACAAATAGGAATTTAGAAATTCCACTAACAGTAATCCCAACATGTTTCAAGCTGACCACCATTGTCCCTGTTTCCATGGTAACCTGCCTAAATGACTATCGCCCTGTAGCACTCACATCTGTAATTATGAAGTGCTTTGAAAGGCTGGTTATGACACACATCAACATCATCATCCCAGATATTCCTAGACCCAGTCCAATTCACATACCGCCCCAACAGATCCACAGATGATGCAATCTGAATTGCACTTCACACTGCCCTCTCCCACCTGGACATGAGGGGATATAACTAATGTGAGAATGCTGTTCTTAGACTACAGCTCAGTGTTCAACACGATAGTCCCCTCCAAGCTTATCACCAAGCTACGGACTGTGGGACTGAACCTCTCTCTCTGCAACTGGATCCTGGACTTCCTGATGGGCCGGCTTCCAGGTGGTGAGGTTAGGCAACAACGTCTCTCCTACGCTAACCCTCAACACCCTCAGGGGTGTGTGCTTAGTCCCCTCCTGTACTCCCTGTTCACCCACGACTGCGTGGCCACACATGAATCCAACACTATCATCAAGATTGCTGATGACACAATGGTGGTAGGCCTGATCACCGAAGGTGATGAGACAGCCTACAGGGAGGTCAGAGACTTAGCAGTGTGGTGCCAGGACAACAACTTCTCCCTCAACGTCAATAAGACCAAGGTGCTGATCGTTGACTATAGGAGAAGGAGGGGAGAGCATGCCACCATCGATATCAACAGGGCTGTTGTGGAGCGGGTCAAGAGCTTTAAGTTCCATGACCCTACACACTAACTCACACACACTACATTGTCACTCCCCTTTCAAATCCCACACACATTCACTACATACGCACACCCAAACCAAAACAACACAAACATATACTTTACACACTCAAACCAAAACAACACAAACATATACTTTACACACCCAAACCAAAACAACACAAACATATACTTTACACACTCAAAACCTTTAAACTCATTTGTCTTCTGCTACGCTATTCTTTATTTTACTCTTAACTATCCTGATGTCACTTTACCCTGCCTTCATGTACATATCTACCTCTAATACCTTATTATCTATCCTGATGTCACTTTACCCTGCCTTCATGTACATATCTACCTCTAATACCTTATTATCTATCCTGATGTCACTTTACCCTGCCTTCATGTACATATCTACCTCTAATACCTTATTATTATCTATCCTGATGTCTAGTCACTTTACCCTGCCTTCATGTACATATCTACCTCTAATACCTTATTATTATCTATCCTGATGCCTAGTCACTTTACCCTGCCTTCATGTACATATCTACCTCTAATACCATATTATCTATATTGATGTCCAGTCACTTTACCCTGCCTTCATGTACATATCTACCTCTAATACCTTATTATTATCTATCCTGATGCCTAGTCACTTTACCCTGCCTTCATGTACATATCTACCTCAAATACCTTATTATCTATCCTGATGTCCAGTCACTTTACCCTGCCTTCATGTACATATCTACCTCTAATACCTTATTATTATCTATCCTGATGCCTAGTCACTTTACCCTGCCTTCATGTACATATCTACCTCAAATACCTTATTATTATCTATCCTGATGTCTAGTCACTTTACCCTGCCTTCATGTACATATCTACCTCTAATACCTTATTATTATCTATCCTGATGCCTAGTCACTTTACCCTGCCTTCATGTACATATCTACCTCTAATACCTTATTATTATCTATCCTGATGCCTAGTCACTTTACCCTGCCTTCATGTACATATCTACCTCTAATACCTTATTATCTATCCTGATGCCTAGTCACTTTACCCTGCCTTCATGTACATATCTACCTCTAATACCTTATTATCTATCCTGATGTCTAGTCACTTTACCCTGCCTTTATGTACATATCTACCTCTAATACCTTATTATCTATCCTGATGTCTAGTCACTTTACCCTGCCTTCATGTACATATCTACCTCAAATACCTTATTATCTATCCTGATGTCTAGTCACTTTACCCTGCCTTCATGTACATATCTACCTCTAATACCTTATTATTATCTATCCTGATGCCTAGTCACTTTACCCTGCCTTCATGTACATATCTACCTCTAATACCATATTATCTATATTGATGTCCAGTCACTTTACCCTGCCTTCATGTACATATCTACCTCTAATACCTTATTATTATCTATCCTGATGCCTAGTCACTTTACCCTGCCTTCATGTACATATCTACCTCAAATACCTTATTATCTATCCTGATGTCCAGTCACTTTACCCTGCCTTCATGTACATATCTACCTCTAATACCTTATTATTATCTATCCTGATGCCTAGTCACTTTACCCTGCCTTCATGTACATATCTACCTCAAATACCTTATTATTATCTATCCTGATGTCTAGTCACTTTACCCTGCCTTCATGTACATATCTACCTCTAATACCTTATTATTATCTATCCTGATGCCTAGTCACTTTACCCTGCCTTCATGTACATATCTACCTCTAATACCTTATTATTATCTATCCTGATGCCTAGTCACTTTACCCTGCCTTCATGTACATATCTACCTCTAATACCTTATTATCTATCCTGATGCCTAGTCACTTTACCCTGCCTTCATGTACATATCTACCTCTAATACCTTATTATCTATCCTGATGTCTAGTCACTTTACCCTGCCTTTATGTACATATCTACCTCTAATACCTTATTATCTATCCTGATGTCTAGTCACTTTACCCTGCCTTCATGTACATATCTACCTCAAATACCTTATTATCTATCCTGATGTCTAGTCACTTTACCCTGCCTTCATGTACATATCTACCTCTAATACCTTATTATTATCTATCCTGATGTCTAGTCACTTTACCCTGCCTTCATGTACATATCTACCTCTAATACCTTATTATCTATCCTGATGTCTAGTCACTTTACCCTGCCTTCATGTACATATCTACCTCTAATACCTTATTATCTATCCTGATGTCTAGTCACTTTACCCTGCCTTCATGTACATATCTACCTCTAATACCTTATTATCTATCCTGATGTCTAGTCACTTTACCCTGCCTTCATGTACATATCTACCTCTAATACCTTATTATCTATCCTGATGTCTAGTCACTTTACCCTGCCTTCATGTACATATCTACCTCTAATACCTTATTATCTATCCTGATGTCTAGTCACTTTACCCTGCCTTCATGTACATATCTACCTCTAATACCTTATTATCTATCCTGATGTCTAGTCACTTTACCCTGCCTTCATGTACATATCTACCTCTAATACCTTATTATCTATCCTGATGTCTAGTCACTTTACCCTGCCTTCATGTACATATCTACCTCAATTATCTATCCTGATGCCTAGTCACTTTACCCTGCCTTCATGTACATATCTACCTCAAATACCTTATTATTATCTATCCTGATGTCTAGTCACTTTACCCTGCCTTCATGTACATATCTACCTCAAATACCTTATTATTATCTATCCTGATGTCTAGTCACTTTACCCTGCCTTCATGTACATATCTACCTCTAATACCTTATTATCTATCCTGATGTCTAGTCACTTTACCCTGCCTTCATGTACATATCTACCTCTAATACCTTATTATCTATCCTGATGTCTAGTCACTTTACCCTGCCTTCATGTACATATCTACCTCTAATACCTTATTATCTATCCTGATGTCTAGTCACTTTACCCTGTCTTCATGTACATATCTACCTCAAATACCTTATTATCTATCCTGATGTCTAGTCACTTTACCCTGCCTTCATGTACATATCTACCTCAAATACCTTATTATCTATCCTGATGTCTAGTCACTTTACCCTGCCTTCATGTACATATCTACCTCTAATACCTTATTATCTATCCTGATGTCTAGTCACTTTACCCTGCCTTCATGTACATATCTACCTCTAATACCTTATTATCTATCCTGATGTCTAGTCACTTTACCCTGCCTTTATGTACATATCTACCTCTAATACCTTATTATCTATCCTGATGTCTAGTCACTTTACCCTGCCTTCATGTACATATCTACCTCAAATACCTTATTATCTATCCTGATGTCTAGTCACTTTACCTTCATGTACATATCTACCTCAAATACCTTATTATTATCTATCCTGATGCCTAGTCACTTTACCCTGCCTTTATGTACATATCTACCTCAAATACCTTATTATTATCTATCCTGATGTCTAGTCACTTTACCTTCATGTACATATCTACCTCAAATACCTTATTATTATCTATCCTGATGTCTAGTCACTTTACCTTCATGTACATATCTACCTCAAATACCTTATTATTATCTATCCTGATGCCTAGTCACTTTACCCTGCCTTCATGTACATATCTACCTCAAATACCTTATTATCTATCCTGATGTCTAGTCACTTTACCTTCATGTACATATCTACCTCAAATACCTTATTATTATCTATCCTGATGCCTATTCACTTTACCCTGCCTTTATGTACATATCTACCTCAAATACCTTATTATCTATCCTGATGTCTAGTCACTTTACCTTCATGTACATATCTACCTCAAATACCTTATTATTATCTATCCTGATGTCTAGTCACTTTACCCTGCCTTCATGTACATATCTACCTCAAATACCTTATTATCTATCCTGATGTCTAGTCACTTTACCCTGCCTTCATGTACATATCTACCTCTAATACCTTATTATCTATCCTGATGTCTAGTCACTTTACCCTGCCTTCATGTACATATCTACCTCAAATACCTTATTATCTATCCTGATGTCTAGTCACTTTACCTTCATGTACATATCTACCTCAATTACCTTATTATTATCTATCCTGATGCCTCTTTACCCTGTCTTCATGTACATATCTACCTCAATTACCTTATTATTATCTATCCTGATTCCTAGTCACTTTACCCTGCCTTCATGTACATATCTACCTCAAATACCTTATTATTATCTATCCTGATGCCTCTTTACCCTGCCTTCATGTACATATCTACCTCAATTACCTTATTATCTATCCTGATGTCTAGTCACTTTACCCTGCCTTCATGTACATATCTACCTCTAATACCTTATTATCTATCCTGATGTCTAGTCACTTTACCCTGCCTTCATGTACATATCTACCTCTAATACCTTATTATTATCTATCCTGATGTCTAGTCACTTTACCCTGCCTTTATGTACATATCTACCTCAAATACCTTATTATCTATCCTGATGCCTAGTCACTTTACCCTGCCTTCATGTACATATCTACCTCTAATACCTTATTATCTATCCTGATGCCTAGTCACTTTACCCTGCCTTCATGTACATATCTACCTCAAATACCTTATTATCTATCCTGATGCCTAGTCACTTTACCCTGCCTTCATGTACATATCTACCTCAAATACCTTATTATCTATCCTGATGCCTAGTCACTTTACCCTGCCTTTATGTACATATCTACCTCTAATACCTTATTATCTATCCTGATGTCTAGTCACTTTACCCTGCCTTCATGTACATATCTACCTCAAATACCTTATTATCTATCCTGATGTCTAGTCACTTTACCCTGCCTTCATGTACATATCTACCTCTAATACCTTATTATTATCTATCCTGATGCCTAGTCACTTTACCCTGCCTTCATGTACATATCTACCTCTAATACCATATTATCTATATTGATGTCTAGTCACTTTACCCTGCCTTTATGTACATATCTACCTCAAATACCTTATTATCTATATTGATGTCTAGTCACTTTACCCTGCCTCCATGTACATATCTACCTCTAATACCTTATTAGTATATGTCCTGATGCCTAGTCACTTTACCCTGCCTTCATGTACATATCTACCTCTAATACCTTATTATCTATCCTGATGCCTAGTCACTTTACCCTGCCTTCATGAACATATCTACCTCTAATACCTTATTATCTATCCTGATGCCTAGTCACTTTACCCTGCCTTCATGTACATATCTACCTCTAATACCTTATTATTATCTATCCTGATGTCTAGTCACTTTACCCTGCCTTTATGTACATATCTACCTCAAATACCTTATTATTATCTATCCTGATGCCTAGTCACTTTACCCTGCCTTCATGTACATATCTACCTCAAATACCTTATTATTATCTATCCTGATGCCTAGTCACTTTACCCTGCCTTTATGTACATATCTACCTCTAATACCTTATTATCTATCCTGATGCCTAGTCACTTTACCCTGCCTTCATGTACATATCTACCTCTAATACCTTATTATCTATCCTGATGTCTAGTCACTTTACCCTGCCTTCATGTACATATCTACCTCTAATACCTTATTATTATCTATCCTGATGTCTAGTCACTTTACCCTGCCTTTATGTACATATCTACCTCTAATACCTTATTATCTATCCTGATGTCTAGTCACTTTACCCTGCCTTCATGTACATATCTACCTCTAATACCTTATTATTATCTATCCTGATGCCTAGTCACTTTACCCTGCCTTTATGTACATATCTACCTCAAATACCTTATTATCTATCCTGATGCCTAGTCACTTTACCCTGCCTTCATGTACATATCTACCTCTAATACCTTATTATCTATCCTGATGTCTAGTCACTTTACCCTGCCTTCATGTACATATCTACCTCAATTATCTATCCTGATGTCTAGTCACTTTACCCTGCCTTCATGTACATATCTACCTCAATTATCTATCCTGATGCCTAGTCACTTTACCCTGCCTTCATGTACATATCTACCTCAAATACCTTATTATTATCTATCCTGATGCCTAGTCACTTTACCCTGCCTTTATGTACATATCTACCTCTAATACCTTATTATCTATCCTGATGCCTAGTCACTTTACCCTGCCTTCATGTACATATCTACCTCTAATACCTTATTATCTATCCTGATGTCTAGTCACTTTACCCTGCCTTCATGTACATATCTACCTCTAATACCTTATTATTATCTATCCTGATGTCTAGTCACTTTACCCTGCCTTTATGTACATATCTACCTCTAATACCTTATTATCTATCCTGATGTCTAGTCACTTTACCCTGCCTTCATGTACATATCTACCTCTAATACCTTATTATTATCTATCCTGATGCCTAGTCACTTTACCCTGCCTTTATGTACATATCTACCTCAAATACCTTATTATCTATCCTGATGCCTAGTCACTTTACCCTGCCTTCATGTACATATCTACCTCTAATACCTTATTATCTATCCTGATGTCTAGTCACTTTACCCTGCCTTCATGTACATATCTACCTCAATTATCTATCCTGATGCCTAGTCACTTTACCCTGCCTTCATGTACATATCTACCTCAATTATCTATCCTGATGCCTAGTCACTTTACCCTGCCTTTATGTACATATCTACTTCAAATACCTTATCATCTATCCTGATGTCTAGTCACTTTACCCTGCCTTTATGTACATATCTACCTCAAATACCTTATTATTATCTATCCTGATGCCTAGTCACTTTACCCTGCCTTCATGTACATATCTACCTCAAATACCTTATTATTATCTATCCTGATGCCTAGTCACTTTACCCTGCCTTTATGTACATATCTACCTCTAATACCTTATTATCTATCCTGATGCCTAGTCACTTTACCCTGCCTTCATGTACATATCTACCTCTAATACCTTATTATCTATCCTGATGTCTAGTCACTTTACCCTGCCTTCATGTACATATCTACCTCTAATACCTTATTATTATCTATCCTGATGTCTAGTCACTTTACCCTGCCTTTATGTACATATCTACCTCTAATACCTTATTATCTATCCTGATGTCTAGTCACTTTACCCTGCCTTCATGTACATATCTACCTCTAATACCTTATTATTATCTATCCTGATGCCTAGTCACTTTACCCTGCCTTTATGTACATATCTACCTCAAATACCTTATTATCTATCCTGATGCCTAGTCACTTTACCCTGCCTTCATGTACATATCTACCTCTAATACCTTATTATCTATCCTGATGTCTAGTCACTTTACCCTGCCTTCATGTACATATCTACCTCAATTATCTATCCTGATGTCTAGTCACTTTACCCTGCCTTCATGTACATATCTACCTCAATTATCTATCCTGATGCCTAGTCACTTTACCCTGCCTTCATGTACATATCTACCTCAAATACCTTATTATTATCTATCCTGATGCCTAGTCACTTTACCCTGCCTTTATGTACATATCTACCTCTAATACCTTATTATCTATCCTGATGCCTAGTCACTTTACCCTGCCTTCATGTACATATCTACCTCTAATACCTTATTATCTATCCTGATGTCTAGTCACTTTACCCTGCCTTCATGTACATATCTACCTCTAATACCTTATTATTATCTATCCTGATGTCTAGTCACTTTACCCTGCCTTTATGTACATATCTACCTCTAATACCTTATTATCTATCCTGATGTCTAGTCACTTTACCCTGCCTTCATGTACATATCTACCTCTAATACCTTATTATTATCTATCCTGATGCCTAGTCACTTTACCCTGCCTTTATGTACATATCTACCTCAAATACCTTATTATCTATCCTGATGCCTAGTCACTTTACCCTGCCTTCATGTACATATCTACCTCTAATACCTTATTATCTATCCTGATGTCTAGTCACTTTACCCTGCCTTCATGTACATATCTACCTCAATTATCTATCCTGATGCCTAGTCACTTTACCCTGCCTTCATGTACATATCTACCTCAATTATCTATCCTGATGCCTAGTCACTTTACCCTGCCTTTATGTACATATCTACTTCAAATACCTTATCATCTATCCTGATGTCTAGTCACTTTACCCTGCCTTCATGTACATATCTACCTCTAATACCTTATTATCTATCCTGATGTCTAGTCACTTTACCCTGCCTTCATGTACATATCTACCTCAATTATCTATCCTGATGTCTAGTCACTTTACCCTGCCTTCATGTACATATCTACCTCAATTATCTATCCTGATGCCTAGTCACTTTACCCTGCCTTCATGTACATATCTACCTCTAATACCTTATTATCTATCCTGATGTCTAGTCACTTTACCCTGCCTTCATGTACATATCTACCTCAAATACCTTATTATCTATCCTGATGTCTAGTCACTTTACCCTGCCTTCATGTACATATCTACCTCAAATACCTTATTATCTATCCTGATGTCTAGTCACTTTACCCTGCCTTCATGTACATATCTACCTCAAATACCTTATTATCTATCCTGATGTCTAGTCACTTTACCCTGCCTTCATGTACATATCTACCTCTAATACCTTATTATCTATCCTGATGTCTAGTCACTTTACCCTGCCTTCATGTACATATCTACCTCTAATACCTTATTATCTATCCTGATGTCTAGTCACTTTACCCTGCCTTCATGTACATATCTACCTCTAATACCTTATTATCTATCCTGATGTCTAGTCACTTTACCCTGCCTTCATGTACATATCTACCTCAAATACCTGATTATTATCTATCCTGATGTCTAGTCACTTCACCATGCCTTCATGTACACATCTACCTCAAATACCTTATTATTATCTATCCTGATGTCTAGTCACTTTACCTTGCCTTCATGTACACATCTACCTCAAATACCTTATTATTATCTATCCTGATGTCTAGTCACTTTACCCTGCCTTCATGTACATATCTACCTCAAATACCTTATTATTATCTATCCTGATGTCTAGTCACTTGACCCTGCCTTCATGTACATATCTTCCTCAAATACCTTATTATTATCTATCCTGATGTCTAGTCACTTTACCTTGCCTTCATGAACATATCTACCTCAAATACCTTATTATTATCTATCCTGATGTCTAGTCACTTTACCTTGCCTTCATGAACATATCTACCTCAAATACCTTATTATTATCTATCCTGATGTCTAGTCACTTTACCTTGCCTTCATGTACATATCTACCTCAAATACCTTATTATTATCTATCCTGATGTCTAGTCACTTTACCTTGCCTTCATGTACATATCTACCTCAATTATCTATCCTGATGCCTAGTCACTTTACCCTGCCTTTATGTACATATCTACCTCTAATACCTTATTATCTATCCTGATGTCTAGTCACTTTACCCTGCCTTTATGTACATATCTACCTCTAATACCTTATTATCTATCCTGATGTCTAGTCACTTTACCCTGCCTTCATGTACATATCTACCTCTAATACCATATTATCTATATTGATGTCTAGTCACTTTACCCTGCCTTTATGTACATATCTACCTCAAATACCTTATTATCTATATTGATGTCTAGTCACTTTACCCTGCCTTCATGTACATATCTACCTCTAATACCTTATTAGTATATGTCCTGATGCCTAGTCACTTTACCCTGCCTTCATGTACATATCTACCTCTAATACCTTATTATCTATCCTGATGCCTAGTCACTTTACCCTGCCTTCATGAACATATCTACCTCTAATACCTTATTATCTATCCTGATGCCTAGTCACTTTACCCTGCCTTCATGTACATATCTACCTCTAATACCTTATTATTATCTATCCTGATGTCTAGTCACTTTACCCTGCCTTTATGTACATATCTACCTCAAATACCTTATTATTATCTATCCTGATGCCTAGTCACTTTACCCTGCCTTCATGTACATATCTACCTCAAATACCTTATTATTATCTATCCTGATGCCTAGTCACTTTACCCTGCCTTTATGTACATATCTACCTCTAATACCTTATTATCTATCCTGATGCCTAGTCACTTTACCCTGCCTTCATGTACATATCTACCTCTAATACCTTATTATCTATCCTGATGTCTAGTCACTTTACCCTGCCTTCATGTACATATCTACCTCTAATACCTTATTATTATCTATCCTGATGTCTAGTCACTTTACCCTGCCTTTATGTACATATCTACCTCTAATACCTTATTATCTATCCTGATGTCTAGTCACTTTACCCTGCCTTCATGTACATATCTACCTCTGATACCTTATTATTATCTATCCTGATGCCTAGTCACTTTACCCTGCCTTTATGTACATATCTACCTCAAATACCTTATTATCTATCCTGATGCCTAGTCACTTTACCCTGCCTTCATGTACATATCTACCTCTAATACCTTATTATCTATCCTGATGTCTAGTCACTTTACCCTGCCTTCATGTACATATCTACCTCAATTATCTATCCTGATGTCTAGTCACTTTACCCTGCCTTCATGTACATATCTACCTCAATTATCTATCCTGATGCCTAGTCACTTTACCCTGCCTTCATGTACATATCTACCTCAAATACCTTATTATTATCTATCCTGATGCCTAGTCACTTTACCCTGCCTTTATGTACATATCTACCTCTAATACCTTATTATCTATCCTGATGCCTAGTCACTTTACCCTGCCTTCATGTACATATCTACCTCTAATACCTTATTATCTATCCTGATGTCTAGTCACTTTACCCTGCCTTCATGTACATATCTACCTCTAATACCTTATTATTATCTATCCTGATGTCTAGTCACTTTACCCTGCCTTTATGTACATATCTACCTCTAATACCTTATTATCTATCCTGATGTCTAGTCACTTTACCCTGCCTTCATGTACATATCTACCTCTAATACCTTATTATTATCTATCCTGATGCCTAGTCACTTTACCCTGCCTTTATGTACATATCTACCTCAAATACCTTATTATCTATCCTGATGCCTAGTCACTTTACCCTGCCTTCATGTACATATCTACCTCTAATACCTTATTATCTATCCTGATGTCTAGTCACTTTACCCTGCCTTCATGTACATATCTACCTCAATTATCTATCCTGATGCCTAGTCACTTTACCCTGCCTTCATGTACATATCTACCTCAATTATCTATCCTGATGCCTAGTCACTTTACCCTGCCTTTATGTACATATCTACTTCAAATACCTTATCATCTATCCTGATGTCTAGTCACTTTACCCTGCCTTCATGTACATATCTACCTCTAATACCTTATTATCTATCCTGATGTCTAGTCACTTTACCCTGCCTTCATGTACATATCTACCTCAATTATCTATCCTGATGTCTAGTCACTTTACCCTGCCTTCATGTACATATCTACCTCAATTATCTATCCTGATGCCTAGTCACTTTACCCTGCCTTCATGTACATATCTACCTCTAATACCTTATTATCTATCCTGATGTCTAGTCACTTTACCCTGCCTTCATGTACATATCTACCTCAAATACCTTATTATCTATCCTGATGTCTAGTCACTTTACCCTGCCTTCATGTACATATCTACCTCAAATACCTTATTATCTATCCTGATGTCTAGTCACTTTACCCTGCCTTCATGTACATATCTACCTCAAATACCTTATTATCTATCCTGATGTCTAGTCACTTTACCCTGCCTTCATGTACATATCTACCTCTAATACCTTATTATCTATCCTGATGTCTAGTCACTTTACCCTGCATTCATGTACATATCTACCTCTAATACCTTATTACCTATCCTGATGTCTAGTCACTTTACCCTGCCTTCATGTACATATCTACCTCTAATACCTTATTATCTATCCTGATGTCTAGTCACTTTACCCTGCCTTCATGTAAATATCTACCTCAAATACCTGATTATTATCTATCCTGATGTCTAGTCACTTCACCATGCCTTCATGTACACATCTACCTCAAATACCTTATTATTATCTATCCTGATGTCTAGTCACTTTACCTTGCCTTCATGTACACATCTACCTCAAATACCTTATTATTATCTATCCTGATGTCTAGTCACTTTACCCTGCCTTCATGTACATATCTACCTCAAATACCTTATTATTATCTATCCTGATGTCTAGTCACTTGACCCTGCCTTCATGTACATATCTTCCTCAAATACCTTATTATTATCTATCCTGATGTCTAGTCACTTTACCTTGCCTTCATGAACATATCTACCTCAAATACCTTATTATTATCTATCCTGATGTCTAGTCACTTTACCTTGCCTTCATGAACATATCTACCTCAAATACCTTATTATTATCTATCCTGATGTCTAGTCACTTTACCTTGCCTTCATGTACATATCTACCTCAAATACCTTATTATTATCTATCCTGATGTCTAGTCACTTTACCTTGCCTTCATGTACATATCTACCTCAATTATCTATCCTGATGCCTAGTCACTTTACCCTGCCTTTATGTACATATCTACCTCTAATACCTTATTATCTATCCTGATGTCTAGTCACTTTACCCTGCCTTTATGTACATATCTACCTCTAATACCTTATTATCTATCCTGATGTCTAGTCACTTTACCCTGCCTTCATGTACATATCTACCTCTAATACCTTATTATCTATCCTGATGTCTAGTCACTTTACCCTGCCTTTATGTACATATCTACCTCTAATACCTTATTATCTATCCTGATGTCTAGTCACTTTACCCTGCCTTCATGTACATATCTACCTCTAATACCTTATTATCTATCCTGATGTCTAGTCACTTTACCCTGCCTTTATGTACATATCTACCTCTAATACCTTATTATCTATCCTGATGTCTAGTCACTTTACCCTGCCTTTATGTACATATCTACCTCTAATACCTTATTATCTATCCTGATGTCTAGTCACTTTACCCTGCCTTTATGTACATATCTACCTCAAATACCTTATTATCTATCCTGATGTCTAGTCACTTTACCCTGCCTTCATGTACATATCTACCTCTAATACCTTATTATCTATCCTGATGTCTAGTCACTTTACCCTGCCTTTATGTACATATCTACCTCTAATACCTTATTATCTATCCTGATGTCTAGTCACTTTACCCTGCCTTCATGTACATATCTACCTCAAATACCTTATTATTATCTATCCTGATGTCTAGTCACTTTACCCTGCCTTTATGTACATATCTACCTCTAATACCTTATTATCTATCCTGATGTCTAGTCACTTTACCCTGCCTTCATGTACATATCTACCTCAAATACCTCATTATTATCTATCCTGATGTCTAGTCACTTTACCCTGCCTTCATGTACATATCTACCTCTAATACCTTATTATCTATCCTGATGTCTAGTCACTTTACCCTGCCTTCATGTACATATCTACCTCAAATACCTCATTATTATCTATCCTGATGTCTAGTCACTTTACCCTGCCTTTATGTACATATCTACCTCTAATACCTTATTATCTATCCTGATGTCTAGTCACTTTACCCTGCCTTCATGTACATATCTACCTCTAATACCTTATTATCTATCCTGATGTCTAGTCACTTTACCCTGCCTTCATGTACATATCTACCTCTAATACCTTATTATCTATCCTGATGCCTAGTCACTTTACCCTGCCTTCATGTACATATCTACCTCAAATACCTTATTATCTATCCTGATGTCTAGTCACTTAACCCTGCCTTCATGTACATATCTACCTCAAATACCTTATTATTATCTATCCTGATGTCTAGTCACTTAACCCTGCCTTCATGTACATATCTACCTCAAATACCTTATTATCTATCCTGATGTCTAGTCACTTTACCCTGCCTTCATGTACATATCTACCTCAAATACCTTATTATTATCTATCCTGATGTCTAGTCACTTAACCCTGCCTTCATGTACATATCTACCTCAAATACCTTATTATCTATCCTGATGTCTAGTCACTTTACCCTGCCTTCATGTACATATCTACCTCAATTATCTATCCTGATGCCTAGTCACTTTACCCTGCCTTCATGTACATATCTACCTCAATTATCTTATTATCTATCCTGATGCCTAGTCACTTTACCCTGCCTTCATGTACATATCTACCTCAAATATCTTATTATCTATCCTGATGCCTAGTCACTTTACCCTGCCTTCATGTACATATCTACCTCAATTATCTATCCTGATGTCTAGTCACTTTACCCTGCCTTCATGTACATATCTACCTCAATTATCTATCCTGATGTCTAGTCACTTTACCCTGCCTTCATGTACATATCTACCTCAAATACCTTATTATCTATCCTGATGTCTAGTCACTTTACCCTGCCTTTATGTACATATCTACCTCAATTATCTATCCTGATGTCTAGTCACTTTACCCTGCCTTCATGTACATATCTACCTCAAATACCTTATTATCTATCCTGATGTCTAGTCACTTTACCCTGCCTTTATGTACATATCTACCTCTAATACCTTATTATCTATCCTGATGTCTAGTCACTTTACCCTGCCTTTATGTACATATCTACCTCAATTATCTATCCTGATGTCTAGTCACTTTACCCTGCCTTCATGTACATATCTACCTCAAATACCTTATTATCTATCCTGATGTCTAGTCACTTTACCCTGCCTTTATGTACATATCTACCTCAATTATCTATCCTGATGTCTAGTCACTTTACCCTGCCTTCATGTACATATCTACCTCAATTATCTATCCTGATGCCTAGTCACTTTACCCTGCCTTCATGTACATATCTACCTCAATTATCTATCCTGATGCCTAGTCACTTTACCCTGCCTTTATGTACATATCTACCTCAATTATCTATCCTGATGCCTAGTCACTTTACCCTGCCTTCATGTACATATCTACCTCTAATACCTTATTATCTATCCTGATGCCTAGTCACTTTACCCTGCCTTCATGTACATATCTACCTCAAATACCTTATTATCTATCCTGATGCCTAGTCACTTTACCCTGCCTTCATGTACCCATCTACCTCAAATACCTTATTATCTATCCTGATGCCTAGTCACTTTACCCTGCCTTCATGTACCCATCTACCTCAAATACCTTATTATCTATCCTGATGTCACTTTACCCTGCCTTCATGTACATATCTACCTCTAATACCTTATTATCTATCCTGATGCCTAGTCACTTTACCCTGCCTTCATGTACCCATCTACCTCAAATACCTTATTATCTATCCTGATGCCTAGTCACTTTACCCTGCCTTCATGTACCCATCTACCTCAAATACCTTATTATCTATCCTGATGTCTAGTCACTTTACCCTGCCTTTATGTACATATCTACCTCAATTATCTATCCTGATTCCTAGTCACTTTACCCTGCCTTCATGTACATATCTACCTCAAATACCTTATTATCTATCCTGATGCCTAGTCACTTTACCCTGCCTTCATGTACATATCTACCTCTAATACCTTATTATCTATCCTGATGTCTAGTCACTTTACCCTGCCTTCATGTACATATCTACCTCTAATACCTTATTATCTATCCTGATGTCTAGTCACTTTACCCTGCCTTCATGTACATATCTACCTCAAATATCTATCCTGATGCCTAGTCACTTTACCCTGCCTTCATGTACATATCTACCTCAAATACCTTATTATTATCTATCCTGATGCCTAGTCACTTTACCCTGCCTTCATGTACATATCTACCTCTAATACCTTATTATCTATCCTGATGTCTAGTCACTTTACCCTGCCTTCATGTACATATCTACCTCAAATACCTTATTATTATCTATCCTGATGTCTAGTCACTTTACCCTGCCTTCATGTACATATCTACCTCAAATACCTTATTATCTATCCTGATGTCTAGTCACTTTACCCTGCCTTCATGTACATATCTACCTCAAATACCTTATTATTATCTATCCTGATGTCTAGTCACTTTACCCTGCCTTCATGTACATATCTACCTCAAATACCTTATTATCTATCCTGATGCCTAGTCACTTTACCCTGCCTTCATGTACATATCTACCTCTAATACCTTATTATCTATCCTGATGTCTAGTCACTTTACCCTGCCTTCATGTACATATCTACCTCAATTATCTATCCGGATGTCACTTTACCCTGCCTTTATGTACATATCTACCTCAAATACCTTATTATCTATCCTGATGCCTAGTCACTTTACCCTGCCTTCATGTAAATATCTACCTCTAATACCTTATTATCTATCCTGATGTCTAGTCACTTTACCTTCATGTACATATCTACCTCAAATACCTTATTATCTATCCTGATGCCTAGTCACTTTACCCTGCCTTTATGTACATATCTACCTCAATTATCTATCCTGATGCCTAGTCACTTTACCCTGCCTTCATGTACATATCTACCTCAATTATCTATCCTGATGCCTAGTCACTTTACCCTGCCTTCATGTACATATCTACCTCAATTATCTATCCTGATGCCTAGTCACTTTACCTTCATGTACATATCTACCTCTAATACCTTATTATCTATCCTGATGTCTAGTCACTTTACCTTCATGTACATATCTACCTCAATTATCTATCCTGATGTCTAGTCACTTTACCCTGCCTTCATGTACATATCTACCTCAATTATCTATCCTGATGCCTAGTCACTTTACCTTCATGTACATATCTACCTCTAATACCTTATTATCTATCCTGATGTCTAGTCACTTTACCTTCATGTACATATCTACCTCAAATACCTTATTATCTATCCTGATGTCTAGTCACTTTACCCTGCCTTCATGTACATATCTACCTCAAATACCTTATTATCTATCCTGATGCCTAGTCACTTTACCCTGCCTTCATGTACATATCTACCTCTAATACCTTATTATCTATCCTGATGTCTAGTCACTTTACCCTGCCTTTATGTACATATCTACCTCAAATACCTTATTATTATATATCCTGATGTCCCTTTACCTTGCCTTCATGTACATATCTCCCTCAAATACCTTATTATCTATCCTGATGTCACTTTACCCTGCCTTCATGTACATATCTACCTCAAATACCTTATTATTATCTATCCTGATGCCTAGTCACTTTACCCTGCCTTCATGTACATATCTACCTTAAATACCTTATTATTATCTATCCTGATGTCCAGTCACTTTACCCTGCCTTCATGTACATATCTACCTCAAATACCTTATTATTATCTATCCTGATGCCTAGTCACTTTACCCTGCCTTCATGTACATATCTACCTCTAATACCTTATTATTATCTATCCTGATGTCTAGTCACTTTACCCTGCCTTCATGTACATATCTACCTCAAATACCTTATTATTATCTATCCTGATGCCTAGTCACTTTACCCTGCCTTCATGTACATATCTACCTCTAATACCTTATTATCTATCCTGATGTCTAGTCACTTTACCCTGCCTTTATGTACATATCTACCTCAAATACCTTATTATTATATATCCTGATGTCCCTTTACCTTGCCTTCATGTACATATCTCCCTCAAATACCTTATTATCTATCCTGATGTCACTTTACCCTGCCTTCATGTACATATCTACCTCAAATACCTTATTATTATCTATCCTGATGCCTAGTCACTTTACCCTGCCTTCATGTACATATCTACCTCTAATACCTTATTATCTATCCTGATGTCTAGTCACTTTACCCTGCCTTCATGTACATATCTCCCTCAAATACCTTATTATCTATCCTGATGTCACTTTACCCTGCCTTCATGTACATATCTACCTCAAATACCTTATTATTATCTATCCTGATGCCTAGTCACTTTACCCTGCCTTCATGTACATATCTACCTTAAATACCTTATTATTATCTATCCTGATGTCCAGTCACTTTACCCTGCCTTCATGTACATATCTACCTCAAATACCTTATTATTATCTATCCTGATGCCTAGTCACTTTACCCTGCCTTCATGTACATATCTACCTCTAATACCTTATTATTATCTATCCTGATGTCTAGTCACTTTACCCTGCCTTCATGTACATATCTACCTCAAATACCTTATTATTATCTATCCTGATGCCTAGTCACTTTACCCTGCCTTCATGTACATATCTACCTCTAATACCTTATTATCTATCCTGATGTCTAGTCACTTTACCCTGCCTTTATGTACATATCTACCTCAAATACCTTATTATTATATATCCTGATGTCCCTTTACCTTGCCTTCATGTACATATCTCCCTCAAATACCTTATTATCTATCCTGATGTCACTTTACCCTGCCTTCATGTACATATCTACCTCAAATACCTTATTATTATCTATCCTGATGCCTAGTCACTTTACCCTGCCTTCATGTACATATCTACCTCTAATACCTTATTATCTATCCTGATGTCTAGTCACTTTACCCTGCCTTCATGTACATATCTCCCTCAAATACCTTATTATCTATCCTGATGTCACTTTACCCTGCCTTCATGTACATATCTACCTCAAATACCTTATTATTATCTATCCTGATGCCTAGTCACTTTACCCTGCCTTCATGTACATATCTACCTTAAATACCTTATTATTATCTATCCTGATGTCCAGTCACTTTACCCTGCCTTCATGTACATATCTACCTCAAATACCTTATTATTATCTATCCTGATGCCTAGTCACTTTACCCTGCCTTCATGTACATATCTACCTCTAATACCTTATTGTTATCTATCCTGATGTCTAGTCACTTTACCCTGCCTTCATGTACATATCTACCTCAAATACCTTATTATTATCTATCCTGATGCCTAGTCACTTTACCCTGCCTTCATGTACATATCTACCTCTAATACCTTATTATTATATATCCTGATGTCCCTTTACCTTGCCTTCATGTACATATCTCCCTCAAATACCTTATTATCTATCCTGATGTCACTTTACCCTGCCTTCATGTACATATCTACCTCTAATACCTTATTATCTATCCTGATGTCTAGTCACTTTACCCTGCCTTTATGTACATATCTACCTCAAATACCTTATTATTATATATCCTGATGTCCCTTTACCTTGCCTTCATGTACATATCTCCCTCAAATACCTTATTATCTATCCTGATGTCACTTTACCCTGCCTTCATGTACATATCTACCTCAAATACCTTATTATTATCTATCCTGATGCCTAGTCACTTTACCCTGCCTTCATGTACATATCTACCTCTAATACCTTATTATCTATCCTGATGTCTAGTCACTTTACCCTGCCTTCATGTACATATCTACCTCAAATACCTTATTATTATCTATCCTGATGTCTAGTCACTTTACCCTGCCTTTATGTACATATCTACCTCTAATACCTTATTATCTATCCTGATGTCTAGTCACTTTACCCTGCCTTCATGTACATATCTACCTCAAATACCTCATTATTATCTATCCTGATGTCTAGTCACTTTACCCTGCCTTCATGTACATATCTACCTCTAATACCTTATTATCTATCCTGATGTCTAGTCACTTTACCCTGCCTTCATGTACATATCTACCTCAAATACCTCATTATTATCTATCCTGATGTCTAGTCACTTTACCCTGCCTTTATGTACATATCTACCTCTAATACCTTATTATCTATCCTGATGTCTAGTCACTTTACCCTGCCTTCATGTACATATCTACCTCTAATACCTTATTATCTATCCTGATGTCTAGTCACTTTACCCTGCCTTCATGTACATATCTACCTCTAATACCTTATTATCTATCCTGATGCCTAGTCACTTTACCCTGCCTTCATGTACATATCTACCTCAAATACCTTATTATCTATCCTGATGTCTAGTCACTTAACCCTGCCTTCATGTACATATCTACCTCAAATACCTTATTATTATCTATCCTGATGTCTAGTCACTTAACCCTGCCTTCATGTACATATCTACCTCAAATACCTTATTATCTATCCTGATGTCTAGTCACTTTACCCTGCCTTCATGTACATATCTACCTCAAATACCTTATTATTATCTATCCTGATGTCTAGTCACTTAACCCTGCCTTCATGTACATATCTACCTCAAATACCTTATTATCTATCCTGATGTCTAGTCACTTTACCCTGCCTTCATGTACATATCTACCTCAATTATCTATCCTGATGCCTAGTCACTTTACCCTGCCTTCATGTACATATCTACCTCAATTATCTATCCTGATGTCTAGTCACTTTACCCTGCCTTCATGTACATATCTACCTCAATTATCTATCCTGATGTCTAGTCACTTTACCCTGCCTTCATGTACATATCTACCTCTAATACCTTATTATTATCTATCCTGATGTCTAGTCACTTTACCCTGCCTTCATGTACATATCTACCTCTAATACCTTATTATCTATCCTGATGTCTAGTCACTTTACCCTGCCTTCATGTACATATCTACCTCTAATACCTTATTATCTATCCTGATGTCTAGTCACTTTACCCTGCCTTTATGTACATATCTACCTCTAATACCTTATTATCTATCCTGATGTCTAGTCACTTTACCCTGCCTTTATGTACATATCTACCTCAAATACCTTATTATCTATCCTGCTGCCTAGTCACTTTACCCTGCCTTCATGTACATATCTACCTCAATTATCTATCCTGATGTCTAGTCACTTAACCCTGCCTTCATGTACATATCTACCTCAATTATCTATCCTGATGTCTAGTCACTTTACCCTGCCTTCATGTACATATCTACCTCAAATACCTTATTATCTATCCTGATGTCTAGTCACTTTACCCTGCCTTCATGTACATATCTACCTCAAATACCTTATTATCTATCCTGATGTCTAGTCACTTTACCCTGCCTTCATGTACATATCTACCTCAAATATCTTATTATCTATCCTGATGCCTAGTCACTTTACCCTGCCTTCATGTACATATCTACCTCAAATATCTTATTATCTATCCTGATGCCTAGTCACTTTACCCTGCCTTCATGTACATATCTACCTCAAATATCTTATTATCTATCCTGATGCCTAGTCACTTTACCCTGCCTTCATGTACATATCTACCTCAAATATCTTATTATCTATCCTGATGCCTAGTCACTTTACCCTGCCTTCATGTACATATCTACCTCAATTATCTATCCTGATGTCTAGTCACTTTACCCTGCCTTCATGTACATATCTACCTCAATTATCTATCCTGATGTCTAGTCACTTTACCCTGCCTTCATGTACATATCTACCTCAAATACCTTATTATCTATCCTGATGTCTAGTCACTTTACCCTGCCTTTATGTACATATCTACCTCAATTATCTATCCTGATGTCTAGTCACTTTACCCTGCCTTCATGTACATATCTACCTCAAATACCTTATTATCTATCCTGATGTCTAGTCACTTTACCCTGCCTTTATGTACATATCTACCTCTAATACCTTATTATCTATCCTGATGTCTAGTCACTTTACCCTGCCTTTATGTACATATCTACCTCAATTATCTATCCTGATGTCTAGTCACTTTACCCTGCCTTCATGTACATATCTACCTCAAATACCTTATTATCTATCCTGATGTCTAGTCACTTTACCCTGCCTTTATGTACATATCTACCTCAATTATCTATCCTGATGTCTAGTCACTTTACCCTGCCTTCATGTACATATCTACCTCAATTATCTATCCTGATGCCTAGTCACTTTACCCTGCCTTCATGTACATATCTACCTCAATTATCTATCCTGATGCCTAGTCACTTTACCCTGCCTTTATGTACATATCTACCTCAATTATCTATCCTGATGCCTAGTCACTTTACCCTGCCTTCATGTACATATCTACCTCTAATACCTTATTATCTATCCTGATGCCTAGTCACTTTACCCTGCCTTCATGTACATATCTACCTCAAATACCTTATTATCTATCCTGATGCCTAGTCACTTTACCCTGCCTTCATGTACCCATCTACCTCAAATACCTTATTATCTATCCTGATGTCACTTTACCCTGCCTTCATGTACATATCTACCTCTAATACCTTATTATCTATCCTGATGCCTAGTCACTTTACCCTGCCTTCATGTACCCATCTACCTCAAATACCTTATTATCTATCCTGATGCCTAGTCACTTTACCCTGCCTTCATGTACCCATCTACCTCAAATACCTTATTATCTATCCTGATGTCTAGTCACTTTACCCTGCCTTTATGTACATATCTACCTCAATTATCTATCCTGATTCCTAGTCACTTTACCCTGCCTTCATGTACATATCTACCTCTAATACCTTATTATCTATCCTGATGTCTAGTCACTTTACCCTGCCTTCATGTACATATCTACCTCAAATACCTTATTATCTATCCTGATGCCTAGTCACTTTACCCTGCCTTCATGTACATATCTACCTCTAATACCTTATTATCTATCCTGATGTCTAGTCACTTTACCCTGCCTTCATGTACATATCTACCTCTAATACCTTATTATCTATCCTGATGTCTAGTCACTTTACCCTGCCTTCATGTACATATCTACCTCAAATATCTATCCTGATGCCTAGTCACTTTACCCTGCCTTCAAGTACATATCTACCTCAAATACCTTATTATTATCTATCCTGATGCCTAGTCACTTTACCCTGCCTTCATGTACATATCTACCTCTAATACCTTATTATCTATCCTGATGTCTAGTCACTTTACCCTGCCTTCATGTACATATCTACCTCAAATACCTTATTATTATCTATCCTGATGTCTAGTCACTTTACCCTGCCTTCATGTACATATCTACCTCAAATACCTTATTATCTATCCTGATGTCTAGTCACTTTACCCTGCCTTCATGTACATATCTACCTCAAATACCTTATTATTATCTATCCTGATGTCTAGTCACTTTACCCTGCCTTCATGTACATATCTACCTCAAATACCTTATTATCTATCCTGATGCCTAGTCACTTTACCCTGCCTTCATGTACATATCTACCTCTAATACCTTATTATCTATCCTGATGTCTAGTCACTTTACCCTGCCTTCATGTACATATCTACCTCAATTATCTATCCGGATGTCACTTTACCCTGCCTTTATGTACATATCTACCTCAAATACCTTATTATCTATCCTGATGCCTAGTCACTTTACCCTGCCTTCATGTAAATATCTACCTCTAATACCTTATTATCTATCCTGATGTCTAGTCACTTTACCTTCATGTACATATCTACCTCAAATACCTTATTATCTATCCTGATGCCTAGTCACTTTACCCTGCCTTTATGTACATATCTACCTCAATTATCTATCCTGATGCCTAGTCACTTTACCCTGCCTTCATGTACATATCTACCTCAATTATCTATCCTGATGCCTAGTCACTTTACCCTGCCTTCATGTACATATCTACCTCAATTATCTATCCTGATGCCTAGTCACTTTACCTTCATGTACATATCTACCTCTAATACCTTATTATCTATCCTGATGTCTAGTCACTTTACCTTCATGTACATATCTACCTCAATTATCTATCCTGATGTCTAGTCACTTTACCCTGCCTTCATGTACATATCTACCTCAATTATCTATCCTGATGCCTAGTCACTTTACCTTCATGTACATATCTACCTCTAATACCTTATTATCTATCCTGATGTCTAGTCACTTTACCTTCATGTACATATCTACCTCAAATACCTTATTATCTATCCTGATGTCTAGTCACTTTACCCTGCCTTCATGTACATATCTACCTCAAATACCTTATTATCTATCCTGATGCCTAGTCACTTTACCCTGCCTTCATGTACATATCTACCTCTAATACCTTATTATCTATCCTGATGTCTAGTCACTTTACCCTGCCTTCATGTACATATCTACCTCAATTATCTATCCGGATGTCACTTTACCCTGCCTTTATGTACATATCTACCTCAAATACCTTATTATCTATCCTGATGCCTAGTCACTTTACCCTGCCTTCATGTAAATATCTACCTCTAATACCTTATTATCTATCCTGATGTCTAGTCACTTTACCTTCATGTACATATCTACCTCAAATACCTTATTATCTATCCTGATGCCTAGTCACTTTACCCTGCCTTTATGTACATATCTACCTCAATTATCTATCCTGATGCCTAGTCACTTTACCCTGCCTTCATGTACATATCTACCTCAATTATCTATCCTGATGCCTAGTCACTTTACCCTGCCTTCATGTACATATCTACCTCAATTATCTATCCTGATGCCTAGTCACTTTACCTTCATGTACATATCTACCTCTAATACCTTATTATCTATCCTGATGTCTAGTCACTTTACCTTCATGTACATATCTACCTCAATTATCTATCCTGATGTCTAGTCACTTTACCCTGCCTTCATGTACATATCTACCTCAATTATCTATCCTGATGCCTAGTCACTTTACCTTCATGTACATATCTACCTCTAATACCTTATTATCTATCCTGATGTCTAGTCACTTTACCTTCATGTACATATCTACCTCAAATACCTTATTATCTATCCTGATGTCACTTTACCCTGCCTTCATGTACATATCTACCTCAAATACCTTATTATTATCTATCCTGATGCCTAGTCACTTTACCCTGCCTTCATGTACATATCTACCTTAAATACCTTATTATTATCTATCCTGATGTCCAGTCACTTTACCCTGCCTTCATGTACATATCTACCTCAAATACCTTATTATTATCTATCCTGATGCCTAGTCACTTTACCCTGCCTTCATGTACATATCTACCTCTAATACCTTATTATTATCTATCCTGATGTCTAGTCACTTTACCCTGCCTTCATGTACATATCTACCTCAAATACCTTATTATTATCTATCCTGATGCCTAGTCACTTTACCCTGCCTTCATGTACATATCTACCTCTAATACCTTATTATCTATCCTGATGTCTAGTCACTTTACCCTGCCTTTATGTACATATCTACCTCAAATACCTTATTATTATATATCCTGATGTCCCTTTACCTTGCCTTCATGTACATATCTCCCTCAAATACCTTATTATCTATCCTGATGTCACTTTACCCTGCCTTCATGTACATATCTACCTCAAATACCTTATTATTATCTATCCTGATGCCTAGTCACTTTACCCTGCCTTCATGTACATATCTACCTCTAATACCTTATTATCTATCCTGATGTCTAGTCACTTTACCCTGCCTTCATGTACATATCTCCCTCAAATACCTTATTATCTATCCTGATGTCACTTTACCCTGCCTTCATGTACATATCTACCTCAAATACCTTATTATTATCTATCCTGATGCCTAGTCACTTTACCCTGCCTTCATGTACATATCTACCTTAAATACCTTATTATTATCTATCCTGATGTCCAGTCACTTTACCCTGCCTTCATGTACATATCTACCTCAAATACCTTATTATTATCTATCCTGATGCCTAGTCACTTTACCCTGCCTTCATGTACATATCTACCTCTAATACCTTATTATTATCTATCCTGATGTCTAGTCACTTTACCCTGCCTTCATGTACATATCTACCTCAAATACCTTATTATTATCTATCCTGATGCCTAGTCACTTTACCCTGCCTTCATGTACATATCTACCTCTAATACCTTATTATCTATCCTGATGTCTAGTCACTTTACCCTGCCTTTATGTACATATCTACCTCAAATACCTTATTATTATATATCCTGATGTCCCTTTACCTTGCCTTCATGTACATATCTCCCTCAAATACCTTATTATCTATCCTGATGTCACTTTACCCTGCCTTCATGTACATATCTACCTCAAATACCTTATTATTATCTATCCTGATGCCTAGTCACTTTACCCTGCCTTCATGTACATATCTACCTCTAATACCTTATTATCTATCCTGATGTCTAGTCACTTTACCCTGCCTTCATGTACATATCTACCTCAATTATCTATCCTGATGCCTAGTCACTTTACCCTGCCTTCATGTACATATCTACCTCTAATACCTTATTATCTATCCTGATGTCTAGTCACTTTACCCTGTCTTCATGAACATATCTACCTCTAATACCTTATTATCTATCCTGATGTCTAGTCACTTTACCCTGCCTTCATGTACATATCTACCTCTAATACCTTATTATCTATCCTGATGTCTAGTCACTTTACCCTGCCTTCATGTACATATCTACCTCTAATACCTTATTATCTATCCTGATGTCTAGTCACTTTACCCTGCCTTTATGTACATATCTACCTCTAATACCTTATTATCTATCCTGATGTCTAGTCACTTTACCCTGCCTTTATGTACATATCTACCTCTAATACCTTATTATCTATCCTGATGTCTAGTCACTTTACCCTGCCTTCATGTACATATCTACCTCTAATACCTTATTATCTATCCTGATGTCTAGTCACTTTACCCTGCCTTCATGTACATATCTACCTCTAATACCTTATTATCTATCCTGATGTCTAGTCACTTTACCCTGCCTTTATGTACATATCTACCTCTAATACCTTATTATCTATCCTGATGTCTAGTCACTTTACCCTGCCTTCATGTACATATCTACCTCTAATACCTTATTATCTATCCTGATGTCTAGTCACTTGACCCTGCCTTCATGTACATCTGTGATTATTATTATCTGACCCTGCAGGTCATCTAGGAACATTTGAACATCTTGGCCATGTTCTGTTATAATCTCCACCCGGCACAGCCAGAAGAGGACTGGCCACCCCTCATAGCCTGGTTCCTCTCTAGGTTTCTTCCTAGGTTTTGGCCTTTCTAGGGAGTTTTTCCTAGCCACTGGGCTTCTACACCTGCATTGCTTGCTGTTTGGGGTTTTAGGCTGGGTTTCTGTACAGCATGCTGAGATATCAGCTGATGTACGAAGGGCTATATAAATACATTTGATTTGATCTCTATCTCAAATTCCTCGTACTTCTGCACATTGACCTGGTACTGGGACTTCCTGTATATAGCTCCACATTGATCTGGTACTGGTAACCCCATACGTAGCTCCACATTGATTTATACAGGGGGTACCGGTACTATAGCTTCACATTGATCTGGTACTGGTACCCCCTGTATATAGATCCACATTGATCTGGTACTTCCTGTATATAGCTCCACATTGATCTGGTACTGGTAGTCCCTGTATATAGCTCCACATTGATCTGGTACTTCCTGTATATAGCTCCACATTGATCTGGTACTTCCTGTATATAGCTCCACATGGATCTGGTACTGGTAGTCCCTGTATATAGCTCCACATTGATCTGGTACCGGTACCCCCTGTAAATAGCTCCACATTGATCTGGTACTTTCTGTATATAGCTCCACATTGACCTGGTACTGGTACCACCTGTATATAGCTCCACATTGACCTGGTACTGGTACCACCTGTATATAGCTCCACATTGACCTGGTACTGGTACCACCTGTATATAGCTCCGCATTGACCTGGTACTGGTACCACCTGTATATAGCTCCACATTGACCTGGTACTGGTACCACCTGTATATAGCTCCACATGAATCATTGATATGTTGGATACACGTCTCCATCTCAACCAAGAATCAACGTTAAAGTATAGGACTAAATCAAATCAAATACATTTTCCAGACAGTTCCCGCTGACTTAGTCTAATACGAAGACACAGTACATCTCTTTCAAATGTTGATATTTGGTTGAGTTGACAACCAAACACAATTCAATATCCAGTTTGTCTACAAATTAATAATTGACATGTCGGTCTACATCTCAACCCCCCCAAAAAATGATGACGTGAATTGAAGGACTTAATCTACTCTTAAATGCATTTTAAATAAAGTGCGATTTTGATTTAGTCCTATTCTTTTAAATTTAGATTTTTGGTTGAAATGGAGACGTGAATTCAACATTAATGATTAACTTGAAGATTACATTTTAAATCAATCAATACTTGAAAGCTTAAACCTATATGTATTGTCTATTTCTAGTTGAACCCTGGATTGAATAGAAACAAACAGCTGTTGATGCCTTCAGAAAGAATTCAAAGTCCTTTACTTGTTCCACATGTTGTTGTGTTACAGCCTGAATAAACAATGGATTCAATTTTCACTGACTTACACACAATACCCCATAATGTCAAAGTGGAATTATGTTTTTTTTTTTTTTAAATGTTAAAATTAAATGCTGAAATGTCTTGAGTTAATAAGTATTCAATCCCTTTGTTACAGCAAGCCTAAATAAATTCAGGAGTAAACATTTCCTTAACAAGGTCACATAATAAATTGCATGGACTCACTGTGTGCAATAATAGTAATAAAAAAAGAATTGTGGTAAACACCCCACACATACAATTCTTCATAGGGTCCCTCAGTCAAACAGTGCATTTAAAACACAGATTCTCCCACAAAGACCAGGGAGGTTTTCCAATGCCTCACAAAGAAGGGCAACTATTGGTGGATAAATAAAATACATTGAATATCCCTTTGAGCATGGTGAAGTTATTAATTACTTTGGATGGTGTATCAATAGACCTATTCATTACAAAGATACAGGCGTCCTTCCTAACTCAGTTGCCGGAGAGGAAGGAAACTGTTCATAAAAGGCCAATGGTGACTTTAAAAGAGTTTGAGTTTAATGGCTGTGATAGGAGGCACAAAAAAAATCCCTGCTAGGGGGAAATGCAGGTTTTAACTAATTAAACAACAAATCATTTGATACACATGATCAGTCTCTGTGTGTCAAATAAGTGGCTAATATGAACCTAAAAAACTGCAAATGACATTCAAGTCTTGAGAAAAAAAAAACAATACACTAAATTTTTACCTTGTCAGCTCAGGGATTCGATCCAGCAACTTTTTGGTTACTGGCCCAACGCTCTAACCGCTATTGCAGTTAGCCATGACAGCCTTTGTAATAGAACGCTTGTGACCACACACACATCTAAATATTGCACTCGGGGGGGGAAAAAATATCTTAAGTTCATCGATCAAATGCAGAAGGCATACATGTGTTGAAAAAAATAACATTCACTGAGTAAAACACGTAATAACCCCCCTCACTCACACGTTACTGTCAAGTACAACACAACAAAAGCAATACCTTTTGGCAACACTGCAGGTTATTCAAATGGTACACTTTCTGCCTGTGGACATCTGTTCTACAATGTACCAGCGGAGCAATGATACCCTTTGGGAAAACATTAGTTCATTAGCTAGTTAACATGTCACACAGATGGCCAGGGTCCAGTCAGCAACTAACGCGTTATAACTTGAGGAACAGCAAGGAGTCATATAACATTACCAGTTAACACTATAGCGAATTGGTTATTTTATTTATCCGTTATTTCACCAGGTAAGTTGACTGAGAACACATTCTCATTTACCTCAACAACCTGGGGAATAGTTAGAGGGGAGAGGAGGATGAATAAAACAACTGTAAACCAGGGATGATTAGGTGACCATGATGGTTTGAGGGCCCGATTGGGAATTTAGCCAGGACACCAGGGTTAACAACCCCACAACCCCTACTCTTATGATAAGTGCTATGGGATCTTTAATGACATCAGAGAGTCAGGACACCTGTTTAACATCCCATCTGAAAGACAGCACCCTACACAGGGCAGTGTCCCCAATCACTGCCCTGGGGTATTAGGATATGTTTTAGACCAGAGGAGAGAGTGCCTCCTACTGGCCCTCCAACACCATTTCCAGCAGCATCTGGTCTCCTATCCAGGGACTCACCAAGACCAACCCTGCTCAGCTTCAGAAGCAAGCTACCAGTGGTATGCTGCTGGCTAAGGTTAGGTTACAATCAGTAGCTGTCTGACTTTATTAGGCAGCTAATTTTCAGACCATAAATTCTATTTGATCAGTTAAGTTGGCTAATGTTGCTCAACATTTATCTGGCTAGCTGGTACTGGTAGTACCAGCTACCCAGACAGACTCACAGCTGTAATCACTCTTAGAGACTTACCCAGAAAGACTCACAGCTGTAATCACTCTTAGAGACTTACCCAGAAAGACACAGCTGTAATCACTATTAGAGACTTACCCAGACAGACTCATAGCTGTAATCACTCTTAGAGCCTTACCCAGACAGACTCACAGCTGTAATCACTATTAGAGACTTACCCAGACAGGCTCATAGCTGTAATCACTCTTAGAGCCTTACCCAGACAGACTCACAGCTGTAATCACTATTAGAGACTTACCCAGACAGACTCATAGCTGTAATCACTATTAGAGACTTACCCAGAAAGACTCACAGCTGTAATCACTATTAGAGACTTACCCAGACAGACTCATAGCTGTAATCACTCTTAGAGCCTTACCCAGAAAGACTCATAGCTGTAATCACTATTAGAGACTTACCCAGACAGACTCACAGCTGTAATCACTCTTAGAGCCTTACCCAGAAAGACTCATAGCTGTAATCACTCTTAGAGCCTTACCCAGACAGACTCATAGCTGTAATGACTATTAGAGCCTTACCCAGACAGACTCATAGCTGTAATGACTATTAGAGCCTTACCCAGACAGACTCACAGCTGTAATCACTCTTAGAGCCTTACCCAGACAGACTCACAGCTGTAATCACTATTAGAGACTTACCCAGACAGACTCACAGCTGTAATCACTCTTAGAGCCTTACCCAGAAAGACTCATAGCTGTAATCACTCTTAGAGCCTTACCCAGACAGACTCATAGCTGTAATCACTATTAGAGACTTACCCAGACAGACTCATAGCTGTAATGACTATTAGAGCCTTACCCAGACAGACTCATAGCTGTAATCACTCTTAGAGCCTTACCCAGACAGACTCACAGCTGTAATCACTATTAGAGACTTACCCAGACAGACTCATAGCTGTAATCACTATTAGAGACTTACCCAGACAGACTCACAGCTGTAATCACTATTAGAGACTTACCCAGACAGACTCATAGCTGTAATCACTCTTAGAGACTTACCCAGAAAGACTCACAGCTGTAATGACTATTAGAGCCTTACCCAGACAGACTCATAGCTGTAATCACTCTTAGAGCCTTACCCAGAAAGACTCATAGCTGTAATCACTATTAGAGACTTACCCAGACAGACTCACAGCTGTAATCACTCTTAGAGCCTTACCCAGAAAGACTCATAGCTGTAATCACTCTTAGAGCCTTACCCAGACAGACTCATAGCTGTAATGACTATTAGAGCCTTACCCAGACAGACTCACAGCTGTAATCACTCTTAGAGCCTTACCCAGACAGACTCACAGCTGTAATCACTATTAGAGACTTACCCAGACAGACTCACAGCTGTAATCACTCTTAGAGCCTTACCCAGAAAGACTCATAGCTGTAATCACTCTTAGAGCCTTACCCAGACAGACTCATAGCTGTAATCACTATTAGAGACTTACCCAGACAGACTCATAGCTGTAATGACTATTAGAGCCTTACCCAGACAGACTCATAGCTGTAATCACTGCCAAAGATGATTCTAACATTTATTGACTCAATCTATTTTCTAGTGATTTATTTTTATACAAATGCAAAAACAACAACATTACATTACAGTTGAAACAGTCCTTAGGATAGTGGGCCCTTATGGAAACCAGTTCCCTGCTGAGGAGAAAGGTCCACAGTAGAGTAGTAAGGATTGTCTGTGGGTCAGCTGTCTTTCTTCTTGGCCTTGAGGAAGGGCTGGTGTAGCACATCATAGAGACGTCTGGCCTGTAGGACACAGCAAACACACACACCACTCAATAATGCAAGGAGACTAACTAAGGAAAACTGACACTGTTCGAGGATATATTTTCCTAAATTGGTTTGAAATAACCATCAACGTTTGGAAATAATCACACTGAATTATAAAAATTAAAATGTTGGTCATTTTTTTTAATTCAAGGGAACACTATTCCCTCTCTTTCTGTCAAACACCCTCCATCCATCCCTCTACCCATCCCTCCACCCATCCTTCTACCCATCCCTCTACCCATCCCCCTACCCATCCCTCCCTCTACCCATCCCTCCACCCATCCCTCTACCCCTCCACCCATCCCTCTACCCATCCCTCTACCCCTTTACCCATCCCTCTACCCATCCCTCCACCCCTCTACCCATCCCTCCACTCATCCCTCTACCCCTCCACCCATCCCTCTACCCCTTTACCCATCCCTCCACCCCTCTACCCATCCCTCCATCACTCCACCCATCCTTTCACCATCTACTCATCCCTCCACCCATCCCTCTACCCATCCCTCCACCCATCCCTCTACCCCTCCACCCATCCCTCTACCCCTTTACCCATCCCTCCACCCCTCTACCCATCCCTCCATCACTCCACCCATCCCTCTACCCCTCTACCCATCCCTCCACCCCTCCCTTCACCCATCCCTCTACCCCTCCACCCATCCCTCTACCCATCCCTCCACCCATCCCTCCACCACTCTACCCATCCCTCCACCCCTCCACCCCTCTCTCCATCCCTCCACCCATTCCTCTACCCATCCCTCTACCCCTCTACCCATCCCTCCACCCCTCTACCCATCCCTCCACCCCTCTACCCATCCATCCACCCCTCTACCCATCCCTCCACCCATCCCTCTACCCATCCCTCCACCCATCCCTCCACCCATCCCTCCACCCATCCCTCTACCCATCCCTCTACCCATCCCTCCACCCATCCCTCTACCCATCCCTCCACCCATCCCTCTACCCATCCCTCTACCCATCCCTCTACCCATCCCTCCACCCCTCTACCCATCCCTCCACCCCTCTACCCATCCCTCCACCCTCTACCCATCCCTCCACCCCTCCATCCATCCCTCTACCCATCCCTCCATCCATCCCTCTACCCATCCTTCCTGCTCACCTTCTGGGGTCCCAGTCCAGGACAGAGAACCAGGTCCTCTTTAGTTGCAGTGATGATCCCCTCTAAGGACTGAGAAAAAAGACCATCTCTCATCTCAACTCAAGACAATTCATTTGAGTACATCAGCACGGTTCATTTCAATATATAATGAAAGCCTCTTACAGAGAAGGTTGACAGCAGAGTGATCGAGTCAGTCTTGTTGACAGACTTCACAGTGGTCAGACAGTCCGTCACCTGTAAAAACAACACACTGCTAAGATGTTACTGAGTTACAGTTTCTATGAAAGGAAATCAGTCAATTGAAATAAATGAATGAATAAATTCAATTAGGCCCTAATCTGTGTTTGTCACATGACTGGGAATACAGATACACATCTGTCGGTCACAGACACCTTCATAAAAATATAACAATAATAATTCTGAAAACCAGTCAGTATCTGGTGCGACCACCATGTGCGTCATTCCGTGCGACAACTCCTTCACATAGAGTTGATCAGGTTGTTAGTTGTCGTCCCACTCTCCTTGCTGGAATATTGGTGTGAACTGGAACACGCTGTCGAACAAGTCGATCCAGAGCATCCCAAACATAATAAACGGGTGACATGTTTATTTAAAAAAAAAACGGGTGTTATCGGTTATCTCTGCGCATTCAAATTGCCATCGTAAAAAAATGCAATTGTGTTCGTTGTCCGTAGCTTATGCCTGCCCCATACCATAACCCCACCATGGGGCACTCTGCTCACAATCAGTTCGCCCACACAACGCCATACACGCTTGTCTGCAATCTCCCCGCTAAAGATGAAACTGGGATTCATCTGTGAAAAGCCCACTTCTCCAGTGCCCAGCAAAAGTGAGCATTTGCCCACTGAAATCGGTTACAACGCCAAACTACGGTCAGAACAAGACCCTGGTGAAGATGACGAGCACACGGATGAGCTTCCCTGAGACGGTTTCTGACAGATTTGTGCAGAAATTCTTTTGTCTGTGCAAACCCAGTTTCATCAGCTGTCCGGGTGGCTGGTCTCATGCGTTTACGCAGGTGAAGAAGCAGGATGTGGAGGTCCTGGGTTGTCGTGGTTACACCTGGTCTGTGGTTGTGAGGCCAGTTGGACGTACTGCCAAATTCTTCGAAACAATGTCGGAGGCGGCTTATGGTAGAGAAATTAACATTCAATTATCTGGCAACGGCTCTGGTGGACATTTAGTAAATCTATAGAGCACCTTTAGTAAATCTGCATTCTCTGTGAGAGCTTCCCATGTCTGGAATACACTGCCATCAGACACACATAACAGCACCACATATCACACTTTCACAAAATGCTTGAAGACATGGCTAAAGGTAAATCAGATTTGTGAACATGGTCCCTAGCTGTGTGTTGCCGCTTTCCATGTTGTCTGTTGTCTGTAGCTTGTGAGGTGTGGAAACACTTTGTTGCTTTTATGAATTTTGTCTTGCTGCTTTTTGTTTTATGTTGCTCTGTCTGTATGCTACGTCTTGCTTGTCCTATGTTGCTCTGTCTGTATGCTATGTCTTGCTTGTCCTATGTTGCTATGTCTTGCTTGTTCTATGTTGCTATTGTCTATATTGAAATTGTTTTTAATAACCTGCCCAGGGACTGAGGTTGAAAATTAGCCGGCTGGCTAAAACCGGCACTTTTACTGAAACGTTGATTAATGTGCACTGTCCCTGTAAAAATAAAAAATAAACTCAAACATTCCTGCAGTCAGCATGCCAATTGCACAATCCCTTAAAAATCTATTGTGTTGTGTGACAAAACTGCACATTTTAAAGTGGCCTTTTATTGTCCCCCAGCACAAGGTGCACCTGTGTTATAATCATGCTGTCTACTCAGCTTCTTGATATGCCACACCTGTCAGGTAGGTAGATGGATTATCTTGGCAAAGGAGAAAATATCACTGACAGGGGATGTAAACACGTTTGTGCACAACATTGAGGAGAAATGCGATTTTTGTGCATAAGGAACATTTCTGGGATATTTTACTTCAGCTCATGAAACTGGGACCAACACTTTACATTTTGCGTTTATATTTTTTGTTCAATGTATTAATATGACTGTTGGTTATTGCCCATAATGGTTCAGACCTTCGACAGGTAGTCTTTCTCCACATGTTCCTTCAGCAGATCAGCTGGTTTCTTCTCATAGGACTTGTACGTCTCCAGGTAACGCCCCGCCTCCTCTGGACTGTTAAGAAAAACAAGTTCCAACTTAGAATCTTCACTCTCAAACATTGTCATTACATAGTAAGGAATGGAGAGGGTTACCTCCATGCCAAGGGTGAGAGGGTTACCTCCATGCCAGGGGTGAGAGGGTTACCTCCAGGCCAGGGGTGAGAGGGTTACCGCCAGGCCAGGGGTGAGAGGGTTACCTCCAGGCCAGGGGTGAGAGGGTTATCTCCAGGGGTGAGAGGGTTATCTCCAGGGGTGAGAGGGTTACCTCCAGGGGTGAGAGGGTTACCTCCAGGCCAGCGGTGAGAGGGTTACCTCCAGGCCAGGGGTGAGAGGGTTACCACCAGGCCAGGGGTCAGAGGGTACCTCCACGGGTGAGAGGGTTATCTCCAGGGGTGAGAGGGTTATCTCCAGGCCAGGGGTGAGAGGGTTACCTCCAGGCCAGGGGTGAGAGGGTTACCTCCAGGCCAGGGGTGAGAGGGTTACCTCCAGGCCAGGGGTGAGAGGGTTACCTCCAGGCCAGGGGTGAGAGGGTTACCTCCAGGCCAGGGGTGAGAGGGTTACCTCCAGGCCAGGGGTGAGAGGGTTACCTCCAGGCCAGGGGTGAGAGGGTTACCTCCAGGCCAGGGGTGAGAGGGTTACCTCCAGGCCAGGGGTGAGAGGGTTACCTCCAGGCCAGGGGTGAGAGGGTTACCCTCAGGCCAGGGGTGAGAGGGTTACCCTCAGGCCAGGGGTGAGAGGGTTACCCTCAGGCCAGGGGTGAGAGGGTTACCCCCAGGCCAGGGGTGACAGGGTTACCCCCAGGCCAGGGGTGAGAGGGTTACCTCCAGGCCAGGGGTGACAGGGTTACCCCCAGGCCAGGGGTGAGAGGGTTACCTCCAGGCCAGGGGTGAGAGGGTTACCTCCAGGCCAGGGGTGAGATGGTTACCGCCAGGCCAGGGGTGAGAGGGTTACCTCCAGGCCAGGGGTGAGAGGGTTACCTCCAGGCCAGGGGTGAGAGGGTTACCTCCAGGCCAGGGGTGAGAGGGTTACCTCCAGGCCAGGGGTGAGAGGGTTACCTCCAGGCCAGGAGTGAGAGGGTTAACTCCAGGCCAGGGGTGAGAGGGTTAACTCCAGGCCAGGGGTGAGAGGGTTACCTCCAGGCCAGGGGTGAGAGGGTTACCTCCAGGCCAGGATGAGAGTGCAGTCAGCCAAGATGCAGATACGAGCCAGCTCTTTCAGAGAATGGTGAGGGTCTTTCTGCAAAACACCACCAGGGAGAGTGGGGAGAGGGTGGGGAAGGGAGAGGGTGGGGTGTTAGGCAAATCTGCAATGTGTCAACTGAAAAATGATCAGTATAAAAGTACTTTTACACTATAATCATGACCTCTAATTAAATTCTCACCACATCAACTAACACCAGTAGAACCCTGAGGGTGAAGGTCTGGCCCAACAGTTTGAGACGGTCGTGGATGTAGTTGGGGTTGAGGTTGTGGTACCTCAGACTGCCGGTCCAACAAGGAGCAAGAACAGTACAACGGAGACAACACCAACAGGCCAGGACAACACCAACAGGCCAGGTCAACACCAACAAGCGCGAACACAAATACAAGAGGGAGATACTATGAGAACCTCTTCCATTAGAACATGACTAGCAAATGTCACCATTGTTTGTTCCAGAGAAGCCGTTACATAGCATAGCATAGCATAGCATAACATAGCATAGCATAACATAGCATAGCATAGCATAACATAGCATAGCAACATTTACGTGAAGGTGTAAAGGTTCACAGAATAAAACAACAAGAAAAGAACAGAAGTGGCTAGCGGCTACTCACTAACTAGGTGAGAATGTATAACAGGTTTCAGTGGAACAGAAAATGCCACATCACACACACACACACGGTAACAATTCCATAAAGCATGTATTGCACACACACAGAGACCTGAGGAAGAGAGCGCAGGTCGTCTGTCCCAGGACATAGTCGGGGACCACGTCTCCAAACTCCCAAGGCACACTCCTCACAAATTTCAGAATGGGGTTTCCTCTCTGCACAATAACAACCAAGGTGTGGAGATTAATTAGTAAGACAACACTTCAAAGCTTTCCTCAGTTATTGGTAAAGGTCTCTCTGAACAAAGACATTAAACTAAATTATTATGTTGGTAAGACTGTTACATCCATCACTCTTACCTGTCTGGGGCTGACTATGATACTATTACCAGACCCCACTGGTTTAGGATGACCTAGGATGTTGCTGCCCTCTGACCCTTGACCCTCCCCCTGCTTCTGCTCAGTCCCAGCCCTCTGCCCCTCCTCTCCCTGTGTAACCCCTGGTGGTCCACCAGACCCCGGATCCTTTGTCCCCTGGGCCCGAGGCCTCTCACACCCCACAGAGGATGACGACGTCACATCAGGCCCACCTTGTGCTCCTTGACTGGGACCCTGCTTCAAACTACCAGTCTCTGTATCTATCCCTGTCCCCGTTCCTAGAGCCACCCTGGACGGAGCTGAGGGGACTTGCTGAGGTGCATGGCTTTTGCTCTGGACAATGAACTCTGCGTAGGATAGTGGTTGGCCAGCAGACGACGGGGGTGCAGGCTGAGCTTTGGTCTCAGAGGTGGTTGATGATGATGATGATGATGATGATGCACTCTGGCCTGCCTTAGAGGGCTGGAACAGGGGTTTCACCTGCAAGAGAACCCAGGTGGGTGGCTTTTTTAACCATGTGCCCATGCAGTTCTCCAACATGTGACATTGGCTATGTGTATTACAACGCTCTACAATCAAAGCCACGATGGAAAGTTACGAATATTGTATAGAGGTCCAAAACCCTACAACGGAAAACTGTATTTTTCAACCACTAGCTAGCTACCTTCAACCTTCCTTGTAGGTGTAACTACAATAACAATTAACGTTACGTCTTAGTAATTTAGCGAGCTGACTTTTCTTTACTAATGTCAAAAAGACTAGAGGTTTGAGGGACTGGTTGTCTGTCTGCAACCAAATAAAACAATCTGGACAGAAAATAGACCCGTTTCCAGAGTGTTTCAGCTTCGGTCAGCACTACTAACTTAGCTAGATCGCTAACAAGACTAGGATAGTCCCTTTTTTGTACTTTAACCATTTGTACATCGTTATAACACTGTATATATATATACACCGAATTACATTTGTAATGTCTTTGTTCTTTTGGAACTTCTGTGATGTTTCCTGTACATTTGTATTGTTTATTTCACTTGTGTATATTCACTTCACTTGTTTTGGCAATGTTAACATATGTTTCCCATGCCTATAAAGCCCCTCTGAAATGAATAGTTAGTTAGCCTACACCGTTGAAACATAACTGGTGATTAACTAACTCATTCATTAGCGATTCACTTACCGGGGCTCTTTCTTTTGTGAAGGCAGAGTCGTCTAGGTTGATATTAAACCTCTTTTTTTCCATATTTGAATCAAATACATGCCTCTTAACTATCCATTCAGCTAACTGTCGCTCTGGTTCTGACGTCCACTGCGGAGCGTCGAAAATGTCAACCAGGCATGACTTTCCGCTGTTGATCAAAGAGTAATCGATTCCACTACCGGTATTTCCATTATCTGTCAGCAGAGGACGCAAGAGTTCCACATCAGGAATAGGGTTCGTCGACCTGAACGCATTTCTGATGGTGTGTTTTGAACATTGTCAGAGCATTGCAACCCCAACCTCCGAAAGTTCTTTTTTTAAAGAAGGAAAAGTGACTGGAGGAAAATCCCTTGAGAAACGACAGCTAAGTGTGCCAACATCTTCAATTGTAGGCTACTAAGGAAAGAGACAGACACCAAACCTGTATGATTCCTTTACCGAAGGATAATGAAGTGGAGCCCCATGGCTGTCGCTCTGTGGGGTGTGAAACCTCAAGACGCAGGAGTCAGTCACAGGCAGGAGCAAGCAGCACAGGGTGGTGGTTGACTTTGAGATGGTAGGCCTATGAAACTGTGCATGATCTTCCAATTTTACTCATCACTATTTTGTGGTCGGCCCAAAAATGAATGTTCGTAATCGATTCATTTTATTTTTTATTTTAATTCATTTTATTTAACCAGGTAGGCTAGATGAGAACAAGTTCTCATTTGCAACTGTGACCTGGCCAAGATAAAGCAAAGCAGTTTGACACATAGAACAACAACAGAGTTACACATGGAATAAACAAACATACAGTCAATAATACAGTAGAAAAATCGACATACAGTGTGTGCAAATGAGGTAATAACAATGAGACAGTCAGTGCCTATTAATGAGTATAGGCTATGGTGTAACACTTGTGAATATAGCCTTTTTTTGTGTATGGTACCGGTCCAAAACAAACTATTAATCAGTGACACTAGCCACATGCCTGTACGTGCACAGATAGGTGCTCTACCTGTGTAGAGCACATTCCCCTTTGCCTTTACTGTGCCCTTTTAGGTGGTGGTAGAATACCAAGAGTGTGCAAAGCTGTCTTCAAGGCAAAGGGTGGCTACTTTGAAGAATTTCAAATAGAAAATATATTTGTTTAACACTTTTTTTGGTTACTACATGATTCCATATGTGTTATTTCATAGTTTTGATGTCTTCACGATTATTCTACAATGTAGAAAATAGTAAAAAAAAAAATAAAAAGAAAGAAAAACCCTTAAATGAGTAGGTGTGTCCAAACTTTTGACTGGCACTGTATATAATATACTTGTTTTTGTCGTAGTTGTTCTGTCCTTAAATTCTCATCTACGCTTCAGAACCAAAAAGTTGCTTGTCTTGATTGTTGACCAGTCATCAGCACTGGCGTGCAAAGGCGTGCGTGCACATCCAGATTACTGACAATAAATCATGTGTTTATTCATTTCCTCCCGTTTTGCCTGGCACAAAAACAGAGTAGGCTTAAGTTTATCGTCCACATCAAATACAGTTTAGCATTTTACTACTGACTCCTTTTAGCCAGAACAATAGTCAACCTGGCGATTCGATTGAACCATTTTTATTATTCAAATAGTCCTAGTGTGGGTGGCAACTAATTGTTTGTATAAAGATTAAACGGCTGTAACATCGCACTGCCTTCAATATTATGGAATGAAGATGTAACATATTCAGGCTCATTTATTACGATATAAAGAACAGTTCTACCCGGCTGGCGACGAGTACTCTGCAGGCAGGGTGCCTTCCAACGCGACGGTGCGGTGCAGACAGAGCGTCCTTTCCATCCGATCCTGAAACTCCACTACAAGTAGGTTGGCAGTGGCGGGAAAAGTACCCAATTGTCATACTTGAGTAAAAGTCTAAAAGTATTCTGGTTTGAAATATACTTAAGTATCGTAGGTCAATAGTAATTGTTAAAATATACTTATTTATCAAAAAAAAAACGTGTTAATAATTTCAAATTCCTTATATTAACCAGACAGCATCATTGTCTTGTTTATTTTAATTTATGGATAGCCAGGGGAACACTCCTACACTCATACATCATTTACAGATAGCCAGGGGAACACACCAACACTCAGACATCATTTACAGATAGCCAGGGGAACACTCCTACACTCAGACATCATTTACAGATAGCCAGGGGAACACTCCAACACTCAGACACCATTTACAGATAGCCAGGGGAACACACCAACACTCAGACATCATTTACAGATAGCCAGGGGAACACTCCAACACTCAGACATCATTTACAGATAGCCAGGGGAACACACCAACACTCAGACATCATTTACAGATAGCCAGGGGAACACACCAACACTCAGACATCATTTACAGATAGCCAGGGGCACACTCCAACACTCAGACATCATTTACAGATAGCCTGGGGAACACTCCTACACTCAGACATTATTTACAGATAGCCAGGGGAACACTCCTACACTCAGACATTATTTACAGATAGCCAAGGGAACACTCCTACACTCAGACATTATTTACAGATAGCCAGGGGAACACTCCTACACTCAGACATTATTTACAGATAGCTAGGGGCACACTCCAACACTCAGACATCATTTACAGATAGGAAGGGGAACACACCAACACTCAGACATTATTTACAGATAGCTAGGGGCACACTCCAACACTCAGACATCATTTACAGATAGCCAGGGGAACACTACTACACTCAGACATTATTTACAGATAGCCAGGGGAACACTCCTACACTCAGACATTATTTACAGATAGCCAGGGGAACACTCCTACACTCAGACATCATTTACAGATAGCCAGGGGAACACTCCTACACTCAGACACTATTTACAGATAGCCAGGGACACACTCCAACACTCAGACATAATTTACAGATAGCCAGGGGAACACTCCTACACTAGGACATTATTTACAGATAGCCAGGGGCACACTCCAACACTCAGACATCATTTACAGATAGCCAGGGGAACACTCCTACACTCAGACATTATTTACAGATAGCCAGGGGAACACTCCTACACTCAGACATTATTTACAGATAGCCAGGGGAACACGCCAACACTCAGACATCATTTACAGATAGCCAGGGGAACACGCCAACACTCAGACATAATTTACAGATAGCCAGGGGAACACTCCTACACTAGGACATTATTTACAGATAGCCAGGGGCACACTCCAACACTCAGATATCATTTACAGATAGCCAGGGGCACACTCCAACACTAAGACATAATTTACAGATAGCCAGGGGCACACTCCTACACTCAGACATTGTTTACAGATAGCCAGGGGCACACTCCAACACTAAGACATAATTTACAGATAGCCAGGGAACACTCCTACACTCAGACATTATTTACAGATAGCCAGGGGCACACTCCAACACTCAGACATCATTTACAGATAGCCAGGGCACTCAAACATGTTTACAGATAGCCAGCAGGACACTCTAACAATCAGACATCATTTACAGATAGCCAGGGGCACTCTAACACTCAGACATCATTTACAGATAGACAGGGGCACTCTAACACTCAGACATTATTTACAGATAGCCAGGGGCACACTCCAACACTCAGACATAATTTACACATAGACAGGGGCACCGCCAACACTCAGACATAATTTACAGATAGCCAGGGACACACTCCAACACTCAGACATTATTTACAGATAGCCAGGGGAACACTCCTACACTCAGACATAATTTACAGATAGCTAGGGACACACTCCAACACTCAGACATAATTTACAGGTAGCCAGGGGAACACTCCTACACTCAGACATTATTTACAGATAGCCAGGGGCACACTCCAACACTCAGACATCATTTACAGATAGCCAGGGGCACTCAAACATGTTTACAGATAGCCAGCGGGACACTCTAACACTAAGACATCATTTACAGATAGCCGGGGGCACTCTAACACTCAGACATTATTTACAGATAGCCAGGGGCACACTCCAACACTCAGACATAATTTACACATAGACAGGGGCACACGCCAACACTCAGACATAATTTACAGATAGCCAGGGACACACTCCAACACTCAGACATTATTTACAGATAGCCAGGGGCACACTCCAACACTCAGACATAATTTACAGATAGCCAGGGACACACTCCAACACTCAGACATTATTTACAGATAGCCAGGGGCACATTCCAACACTCAGACATCATTTACAGATAGCCAGGGGCACTCTAACACTCAGACATCATTTACAGATAGCCAGGGGCACACTCCAACACTCAGACATCATTTACAGATAGCCAGGGGCACTCTAACACTCAGACATCATTTACAGATAGCCAGGGGCACTCTAACACTCAGACATCATTTACAGATAGCCAGGGGCACACTCCAACACTCAGACATCATTTACAGATAGCCAGGGGAACACTCCAACACTCAGACATCATTTACAGATAGCCAGGGACACACTCCAACACTCAGACATCATTTACAGATAGCCAGGGGAACACTCCTGCACTCAGACATCATTTACAGATAGCCAGGGACACACTCCAACACTCAGACATCATTTACAGATAGCCAGGGGCACACTCCAACACTCAGACATAATTTACAGATAGCCAGGGGCACTCAGACATCATTTACAGATAGCCAGGGGCACGCTCCAACACTCAGACATCATTTACAGATAGCCAGGGGCACACTCTAACACTCAGACATCATTTACAGATAGCCAGGGGCACACTCTAACACTCAGACATCATTTACAGATAGCCAGGGGCACTCTAACACTCAGACATCATTTACAGATAGCCAGGGGCACGCTCCAACACTCAGACATCATTTACAAATGAAGCATGTGTGTTTCGTGAATACGTCAGATCAAAATCAAATCAAATCAAATGTATTTGTCACATACACATGGTTAGCAGATGTTAATGCGAGTGTAGAGGCAGTAGGGATGACCAGGGATGTTCTCTTGATAATTGTGTGAATTTGACCATTGTCCTGTCCTGCTAAGCATTCAAAATGTAACAAGTACTTTTTGGGTGTCAGGGAAAATGTATGGAGTAAAAAGTATATCATTTTCTTTAGGAATGTAATGTGCCGTAAAAGTAAAAATTGTCAAAGAATATGAACAGGAAAGTAATGTTCAGATACCCCCCAAAACGACTTAAGTAGCACTTTCTTAAGTAGTACATGTTTGATATTTTACTTAAGTACTTTATATATATATAAATATATATATATGTGAGCCGGTATGAGTATTGGTGCTTGAGTGGGTGTGTGGGTGGGTGCTTGAGTGGGTGTGTGGGTGGGTGGGTGGGTGGGTGCTTGAGTGGGTGTGTGGGTGGGTGCGTAGGTGGGTGGTTGGTTGCTTGCGTGGGTGTGTGTGTGGGTTTGTGGGTGTGTGGGTGGGTGCTTGCGTGGGTGAGTGGGTGGGTGGGTGGGTGCTTGCGTGGGTGTGTGGGTGGGTGGGTGCGTGGGTTAGGGTTAGGGTTAGGCTTATGGTTAGGCTTTGTAGGCCTACAATTCCTTTTCTGAGGGTCGCAGGTTCAAAGTTTGAAAACCATTGGGATACATGTTAGTGGAAACCAATGGAGTTGTGTTGGATATAGTCATGGTAGGATACAGTATTTATTACAATCTTCTATTGTTGGCTGGAGTTGTGCTGGTCATTGTTAATAAGGGAAGCGTTTATTCATAATAGTTAAAAAAAATACTCATCAGATTGTGCTGCTTTCCCCTCTTGTAATAATTGCTCAACGAGTCTGTGACCTTGGTTGTGGGCAAAACAATTTATTGTTGACAGGCAATAAACAGGCCAATAGTGGCGGAGTAATTACAATTAAGCAACACTGAAGTGATAGATGTGCAGATGAAGATGTGCATGTAGAAATACTGGTGTGCAAAAGAGCAAAATGTAAATAAAAACAATATGGGGATGAGGTAGATAGTTGGGTGGGCTATTTACAGATGGGCTGTGTACAGCTGCAGCGATCGGTAAGCTACTCAGATGGGTGATGCTTAAAGTTAATGAGGGAGATATAAGTCTCCAACTTCACAATTTTGCAATTCGTTCCAGTCATTGGCAGCAGAGAACTGGAAGGAAAGGCCGCCAAAGTGGGTGTTGGCTTTGTGGATGACCAGTGAGATATACCTGATGGAGCACATGCTACGGGTGGGTGTTATTATGGTGACCAGTGAGCTGAGATAAAGCGGAGCTTTACCTAGCAAAGACTTATAGATGACCTGGAGCCAGTGGGTCTGGCGACGAATATGTAGTGAAGGCCAGCCAACGAGAGCATACAGGTTGCAGTGGTTGCAGTGGTGGGTGGTATATGGGGCTTTGGTGACAAAACGGATGGCACTGTAATAGACTGTATCCAGTTTGCTGAGTAGAGTGTTGGAGGCTATTTTGTAAATAACATCGCTGAAGTCGAGGGTCGGTAGGATAGTCAGTTTTACGAGGGTATGTTTGGCAGCATGAGTGAAGGATGCTTTGTTGCAAAATAGGAAGCCAATTCTACATTTAATTTTGGATTGGAGATGTTTAATGTGAGTCTGGAAGGAGAGTATACAGTCAGAACTGTCCAGAGTAGTGATGCTGGACGGGCAGGCATGTGCGGGCAGCGATCGGTTGAAGAGCATGCATTTAGTTTTACTTGTATTTAAGAGCAGTTGGAGGCCACAGAAGGAGAGTTGTATGGCATTGAAGCTCGTCTGGAGGTTGGTTAACACAGTGTCCAAAGAAGGACCAGATGTATACAGAATGGTGTCGTCTATGGTGTCGTCTACGTAGAGGTGGATCAGTGAATCACCAGCAGCAAGAGCGACATCATTGATGTATACAGAGAAAAGAGTCAGCCCGAGAATTAAACCCCTTTGCACTCCCATAGAGACTGCCAGAGGTCCAGACAACAGGCCCTCCGATTTGACACACTGAGACGCACTGAGAAACCAAGGCTGTTGAGTCTGCCGATAAGAATGTGGTGATTGACATAGTCGACAGCCTTGGCCAGGTTGATGAATACAGCTGCACAGTATTGTCTCTTTTCGATGGTGGTTATGATATCGTTTAGGACCTTGAGGGTGGCTGAGGTGCACCTGTGACCAGATCGCAAAGCATATTGCATAGTGGAGAGGATACGGTGGGATTCGAAATGGTCGGTGATCTATTTGTTAACTTGGCTTTCGAAGACTTTAGAAAGGCAGGGCAGGATGGATATAGGTCTGTAAGAGTTTGGGTCTAGAGTGTCTCCCCCTTTGAAGAGGGGGATGAGCGAGGCAGCTTTCCAATCTTTGGGGATCTCAGATGATATGAAAGAGAGGTTGAACAGGCTAGTAATAGGGGTTGGAACAATTGCGGTGGATAATTTTAGAAAGAGATTGTCCAGATTGTCTAGCCAGGCTGATTTGTAGGGGTCCAGATTTTGCAGCTCTTTTAGAACATCAGCTATCTGGATTTGGGTGAAGGAGAAATGGAGGAGGCTTGGGCAAGTTGCTGTGGGGGGTGCAGGGCTGTTGACTGGGGTAGGGGTAGCCAGCCAGCCGTAGAAGAATGCTTGTTGAAATTCTACATTTTTGTGGATTCATCGGTGGTAACAGTGTTTCCTAATCTCAGAGCAGTGGGCAGCTGGGAGGAGGTGCTCTTATTCTCCATGGACATTACAATTTTCCAGAACTTTTTGGAGTTTGTGCTACACGATGCACATTTCTGTTTGAAAAAGCTTTCCTAACTTCCCTGAAAAGTTGCATATCACGGTGGCTATTCGATGCTAATGCAGTAGGCCACAGGATGTTTTTGTGCTGGCCAAGGGCAGTCAGGTCTAGAGTGAACCAAGGGCTATATCTGTAATTTTTTTGAGAGGGGCATGCTTATTTAAGATGGTTAGGAAGGCATTTAAAAAAAATAACCAGGCATCCACTACTGATGGGATGAGGTCAATATCCTTCCAGGATAGCCGGGCCAGGTCGATTAGAAAGGCCTGCTCGCTGAAGGGTTTTAGGGAGCGTTTGACAGTGATGAGGGGTGGTCGTTTGACCACAGACCCATTACGGACGCAGGCAATGAGGCAGTGATCGCTGAGATCCTGGTTGAAGACAGCAGAGGTGTATTTTGAGGGCAAGTTGGTCAGGATGATATCTATGAGGGTGCCCGTGTTTACGGATTTAGGGTTGTAAGTTCATTGATCATTTGTGTGCGATTGATGGCATCTAGCTTAGATTGTAGGTTGTCCGGGGTGTTAAGTATGTCCCAGTTTAGGTCACCTAACAGTACAAGCTCTGAAGATAGATGGGGGAAATCAATTCACATATGGTGTCCGGGGCACAGCTGGGGGCAGTAGGTGGGCTATAGAAAGCGGCAACGGTGAGAGACTTGTTTCCGGAAAGGTGGATTTTTAAAGTAGAAGCTTGAATTGTTTGGGTACAGACCTGGATAGTAAGACATAAAACTCTGTAGGCTATCTGTGCA